>NW_020837948.1:29049202-29158978 GCF_003676395.1 Aethalodelphis obliquidens
CCATCATCAAAAAATCTACAAACAAAAATGCTGGAGAGAGTGTGGAGAAAAGGGAACCCTCTTGCACTGTTGGTGGGAATGTACATTGATAGAGCCATTATGAAGAACAGTATGGAGGTTCCTTAAAAAACTAAAAATATAACTACCATATGACCCAGCAATCCCATTCCTGGGCATATACCCTGAGAAAACCATAATTCAAAAAGAGTCATGTACCACAGTGTTCATTGCAGCCCTATTTACAATAGCCAGGACATGGAAGAAACCTAAGTGTCCATCAACAGATGAATGGATAAAAAAGATGTGACACATATATACCATGGAATATTACTCAGCCATAAAAAGAAATGAAATTGAGTTATTTGTAGTTAGGTGGATGGACCTAGAGTCTGTCATACAGAATGAAGTAAGTCAGAAAGAGAAAAACAGATACTGTGGCTAACACATATATATGGAATCTAAAAAAAATGGTTCTGAAAAACCTAGGGGCAGGATGGAAATAATGATACAGAAGTAGAGCATGGACTTGAGGACATGGGGAGGGGAAGGGTAAGCTGGAACGAAGTGAGAAAGTGGCATGGACATATATACACTACCAAATGTAAAATAGATAGCTAGTGGGAAGCAGCTGCATAGCACAGGGAGATCAGCTCAGTGCTCTGTGATCACCTAGAGGGGTGGGATAGAGAGGGTGAGAGGGAGACACAAGAGGGAGGGGATGTGGGGATATATGTATATATATAGCTGATTCACCTTGTTATACAGCAGAAACCAACACAACAATGTAAAGCAATTATACTCCAATAAAGATGTTAAAAAGAAAGTTAATTGTTTTATATGTATCATCCCACAGTAAATGAAAGCTCTTTGGCTATTTGGAGCATGTCCTGTTTGTTTGAATCCTCAGCCTCAGGGATTCAAGGTGATCAATAAATGTGTTCTGATTGAGATGAGTATGGCTATGGATGAGAAGAATTTAATTTGTGTTCTGTATCTATCACACATTATTGGGCAATTTATTTAATCTCCCAGTGCCTCCGTTTCCTATTTTGGCAAATGGGAATAAAATACCTATCTATGAGGACAGAAATGAGATTTTATGTACGTGAGTGTCTTGCCCCATGCTGGGCACAGACAAGGCTGCCCCATTGGTCTGCTGCCCCCACCTTTGCCCACCTGGGGGTATATCTGAGTCGAGTTGCTTGACAGTACTTTTAAAGACACATCCCCAGAGTCACAGCACAAAATCAAGAAACTCTGGGAGAAATCCAGTGTTTGCTGAGCACCTTCTGTGTGCCTAGGCTTGTGCTTGACACTTTATACACTTTTCCTAAAGCTCTTTCTTCAGGTGTCTGACTTGCTATTGCATTGTACTTGGAGAGTAATAGTGGTTGTTCAATGAACATTTTAATTTAAGTGAATTGAATAGAACCTTATTTACATTGATTCAGAGTTTGAGGACCATTTTCTTCTGCTGTACCTTCTCAGTAACTAAGTTACAGATTTTCCTCAGACAACTACTATTATGCTGACAGATTTATATGCTGTTACTGCTGATTGCTTGAAAGAGACTAGTCCTTCAGAACGGAATAAATGTATCTGGCTCTCAGTTTTTGCCAGCTTCATGAGTAAAGAATTTAAAGAAATAAATCTCTACTGTAAATTGACATTTTCTCCACCAATAACAAATAGAGAAAAAGAGAGAGAGAGAGAGAGGGAGAGAGGGAGAGAGAAAGGGAGATTCCTATATGTTTATTGATACATAGGGAGATAAATGTCTCCTCCTTTGATAGCTATTCAGAGCATACTACTAGCCTGGAATTTTGGAATAGCTTACTTGTTAAATGCTAGGAGGATCAAGTAATTGCAAGGGATTCAATTTGCAATAGAATGTCAATCTTTGAGACGTATTGTCTGAGCAAATAAACTGACAAGAAAATCTTTCAGGACCAGAAGACTTTCTAGATGTAAAAGGAAAAATCTTACAGTGAGCTTTTGGTTACAGAGCAGTTTAAAACAAAGGGAGGTGACAATAAAACATAATTTCCTTGGCTTTGCGCAAATTCAGTTTATCAGTACCTGGGTAAGATTCTTTCAGTTCTTCACTGTCAGATATGAATTATAATATATGCTTTTATTTATTGCTTACAGAATGTTGTCTCTTAAGAAATGTGTACCCAGAAGGGTACATATGTAATGGTATTTTGCTGATGTTTAATTTGTATGTGTTTATTTATGATGAAGCAATTATTTATAGAATACCTCATAAATGCCAGATAGTGCTTTAGGCACTGGGTATATAGCAGAGAGCAAAATATCTGCTATCACAGAGTTTACCTTCGGAAGGCTGGGGCTGGGGGTGGATGAAGAAAACATGGTTGTTAAGTAAATTAATGAACAAGGAAAACGCCAGAGAGTGAAAAGTGCTAAGCACAGGGAACATAAAAGTCCCTACAGTGGGAATGAGGTTGGCATGTTGAAGGAAAAAAAGGCAGGTCTACATGGGTGGAGAGAAGTGGTAAGTATATGGCAGGAAGTGAGATGAAACAGTAGAGTTGGAAAGTCTAGGTACTGAATTTGCATTTTATTCTTGGTGCAATGGGAAGCTGCTGGACGTATTTTAACATGAGTAGTGACAGACTCTGAAGAAAATTTAGAAATGTGGGTAGAGAACAGATTCCAGTGAGTTGAGAGTGGAAGCAAGATTTCTAGTTAGAAGGAATAGTTCTTCATCAGTGAAAACACGGTGGCGGCACAGACTAGGGAGATACTTGTGAAGATGGAATGAGTGAAAAGATTCTACATATGATTCACATTTGGCTTCAGTTTATTAATTGCTCATGAAACTTTTCCAAATGAAATTTTAGGCAGGAGAACAAACTCCCATGAGAAATGAATCCAATTATGTCAAAGAAGTGGCAAAAGAACTAGAATATCTTGGTCTTTTTGACATTTAAATACTAAATGTAAGCCAAGCTCTGTGATTTATGCTTTATCTCATTTAATCCTCATTTCAACCCTATGAAGGAGGTATTATAATTATTTCTATTTTATGACATGAGGAAACTGAGGCTTAGAGATCCAAGGTCACACAGCTAAAAAAAGGTATAGTTAACAAACAATACAATTTAAAAAATGAGCAGAGGACTAAATAGGTATGTTTCCAAAGAAGATATGCGGATGGCCAATAGGCACATGAAAAGATGCTAAACATCTTTTCGTGTGCCTACTGTAATTATCAGGGAATTGTAAATCAAAACTACAATGAGATATCACCTCACACCTCTCAGAATGGCCATCATCAAAAAGAACACAAATAACAAGTGTTGGCGAGGATGTGGAGAAAAGGGAAACCTAGTGCACTGTTGGTGGGAATGTAAATTGGTGAAGCCACTATGGAAAACACTATGGAGGTTATCCCCAAAATTAAAAATAGAACTACCATACAATCCAGCAATTCCACCCCTGGGTATTTATACAAAGAAAACAAAAACAAAAACACTAATTAGAAAATATATATGCACCCCAATGTTTATAACAGCATTGTTAACAATAGCCCAGATATGTCCATCAACAGATGAATGGATAAAGAAGATATGGTGTAGGGACTTCCCTGGTGGTGCAGTGGTTAAGAATCTGCCCGCCAATGCAAGGGACATGGGTTCGAGCCCTGGTCTGGAAAGATCTCACATGCTGCAGAGCAACTAAGCCCATGCATCACAACTACTGAGCCTGAGCTCTAGAGCCCACGAGACACAACGACTGAGCTCACATGCCATGGCTACTGAATCCTGCACACCTAGAGCCCATGCTATGCAACAAGAGAAGCCACGGCAACGAGAAGCCCGTGCATCACAATGAAGAGTAGCCCCTGCTTGCCACAACTAGAGAAAGCTTGCGTGTAACAACAAAGACCCAACACATCCAAAAATAAATAAATACATTTATGAAGAAAAAAGAGGATATGGTGTACACACACACACAGAGGAATATTACTCTGCCATAAAAAAGAATGAAATCTTGCCATTTGTGATAACGTGAATGGACCTAGAGGGTATTATACTTAGTGAAATAAATCAGACAGAGAAAGACAAATGCTATAAGCTTTCACTTATATGTGGAATCTAAAACACAAAACAAATGAATAAATATAATAAAACAGAAACAAGTCACGGACACAGAGAACGAACTAGTGGTTACCAGTCAGGAGAGGGGTGGGAGGAGGGGTAAAATAAGTGAAGCGGATTACAAGGTACAAACTACCAGTTATAAAATAAATAAGTTACAAAGTTGTAATGTATAGCACAGGGAATATAGTCAGTATTTTATAATAAATTTGTGTGGTGTATAATCTATAAAAATATCAAATCACTCTTTGGCACACCCAAAACTAATTTAATATTGTAAGTCAACTACACTTCAATTAAGGAAAAAAAGTCCTATAAATGCTTTAAGAAAAACAGTCCTATAACCTAGGACTGTTTCTACCAAAACCAGTTTAAAATTTAGCTACCAACCTAAACTGCTTTTCAAGAATGAAATGTATGTGATTTTCTGTAAATATCTAGGACATTTTCTTCATAATTTTACTAAGGGCTCTAGATTCTACCACTGAATAAATATCAGGGTAAAGCACATGTAACTTGAATCTGTGGCCATGACTTTGGAACAAGATGTAACAGAGGATCAAGGAGTTGCCAGGTGGATTGTATGTTTCTCATAAGTTCTAACTTATGAGTTATGGTGGGTACAGGTACCTCAAGCACTTACAGGACAATCTTCATGAGTTGAGAGTTGCTGAATGACCCAAGTTTGTGTTCTAATTTTGAAATCCTGTTGATTCTACTTCAGTGCCTCTTAACATTGTAGCCCTTTTTCTATGGCCTCTTTCAATACCTTCCTCCAGGCCCTTACCTCCTGGTGCCTAATCAGATTAATATTGGTAGTGCTTTATAGTTTACAACACACCTTTTCTCATTATTACCTCAACTCTCATGGCATTGTGAGTCAGATATCATATTTTGTTGGTTTCTTGCTACATATACCTTTTTTCACATTTTAATATATTTGAAATTGTAATAGGTTTTACTCTCAATGTCAACTTACAATTGTTATTGGTATAGTAGTAGTGGTGTATTAACAGAAGATAGCAGTAGTGGTATATTTGTCATTGCCTATGCTAGCTCATTCTGACATATTTTTCCTGGTGAAATAAATGTAATTCACTGTTCTCAACTGCTAGCTCCTAATAGATTGTTCAAGGAAGGAATATGAGGTCTGGTTATTGCCTAAAAACCTTCTATTGAACAAACTGGGATATTTGCCAGCAACAAAATTTTCAGGGTGAATGGGGCTTTAAAAATTGCAGAAACAGTAGTGGAGCATTCTTAAAAATATGGCATATCACCAATGCATCCATGGCACAGAGGATGGTGCTATATAGATAAAACATGCGTGCAGACTACTTTGAAACAAACAGTGATCCAGGTGAGTTGCACTATGAATGTGAAGAAGCTTTAGGAATACCTTACCCCAGAGATTCTCAAACTTTCTCGGTTCATGACACTTCTAGGGTCTGAGTACTTTTTCATAGCACCCCCAGGCTACAAGAATTATCTAACGGTTTCATTTTTTTTAAATGCTTTGGTTCAACAACTTAATAGCCATTTCAAAAAATGACTTTTAATTTCACTCTTAAATAACTAGAATTACTTACTAATGGTATGCATGTGCTTTGGAGGCAGTACACAACTTTCCAAACCCTGGAATCAAATTGGACACTGCCATCCTCATTTCCTGTTCCACGTTATGTTTTTCAGTACTTGCTTTTTATCGCAGCAACTGCCAATAACCCAGATTCACAAAATACGACGTCATCAAAAGGAGTGTAGCCTGATCTAATGTTGAAATTATAAATAACTTTGAGTTCATAGTTGGTACCGTGTCTAACAGATGTCAAGTATTACTGTGTTTCCTTTGAAAATAAAACCATCCCGTGGTACCCCTGTTAGTTCACTCCTTGAGGAACCACTCCTTGTGGCTCCTTGAGGTGGCTTGGTGCATATTTTGGGAACCATAGCCTTAGTCAATCCTTTTGGCTCATGGTTTATTTTTATGAATGCATAAGAGTAATACATAATAGAAAAGTAATGTCTAAATTAGTATATAAGAGCAATTCAATACGTATAAAATAAACATTCCAAAGCAATAAGAAATCATTTTTTCATAGTTCTATTGACAGAAATTTTTCTTTCTTTGGGATACATAAGTGATTCTTATAACTGGTGGCATCTTAGGTTCTATTTTATAGATCAAGCTAATAAGGCATAAGATTCTGAATTGATCTCCTAGCCTCTGGGCACTTATGCTGTGCTGTGTTGCTAGATTAGTTACCCTAACTCAGAATTTTCATTGACACTTCTCCCTGTCAAAATATTCAATAATTTGCCTTTGCCTATATGAGAAAATCTGCGTTTCTCAATGTGACAAGTAACGCTCTCTGCAGTGTGTTCTAATCTACCTACCTCTGTAGCCTTAGCTTTACCTTTCAGAACGAGGAGACTCCCAGCCTACATCTTCTATCAATTGGTAAAGCACTTCTCCACTCCAGGCCTCAGTCTCCCCATCTATAAAATAAGAAGTTGGATCACATCATTGGTTCCTAGATTTAAAAAAAAAAAATGTGGAGACTGACATAGGGTTCCCAGTGTTTTAGTCTGCGATTAAATTTGATATTCATACAGTTAGTCTATCTTAATAGGATTGTGTTGCAAATAAAGTGAATTACAACTTAACATGAATACAAAGAAAACACTGAATAAAGTTAACTATATAAAAAACTTAGCAACGGGAGTTCGGAGAGCTTCTGGGCTGGTGAACACATGGGGGTGCTGGGAGGGAGGCACACCTGGAGAGGGCATGGAAACTGTACCCCTTTCCCCATACCTTGGCCTGTGAGCCTCTTCCATCTGGCTGTTCTGAGTGGTATCCTTTTATTAAAAAACTTGGCAATCTAGTAAGCAGAAAAAGCCAAAACCACTCAGTTTGTCTTTATTGTTTTTACTTAGCTTTGTGGACCGTATAGACTGTTGAGCACTGGTTCTTAGGCCAGTATTCAGGACCAATCAACTAGATTCTTTCTACTTAAATTGAAGCCTTAGACCAGGAACATCACATCACCTGGAAGTTTGTCAGAAATGCCGAATCTCAGGACTGGCAGAATCAGAGTCTACATTTTAACGTGATCCCCAGGTGATTCGTATGCACATTAAAGTGTGAGAAGCCTTAGACTCAATGCTATCCAGCAAGAACATTCTCTGTCATCTGTCATCCCCTTGTACAAACTTGACACAGCTGCCAAACCCTGGCTTGCAATCTGACTTGCATCTAACTATCTCATATTGTACTTCCGCATTTCTTATTGCTTGGCCACCTCCACGCCTTCCTCCTACCTGTTCTTCAGTGGTTGGCTCAGGTTCCATCTTTGCTTCTCTGTCCTTTAGCTCTGTCAGATATTAGGCAAGTTGATTTTCCCATCTGTCACAATTTCCTCACCCGTAAAATGGGGATAATGATGTCTATTTCATTAGGTCGTTGAAAAGATGAAATGAGTTAATACATGTACGCTTTGTACAACAGTGCTTGGCATAATTGGCCCTCAGGAAGGGGTAGCCGCTATTGTTGTTGTTCTTGTTCTCTTGGGAACAGCAACGCAGTGTACCATACAGACAAAAGTCCCCTGCCTTGTGGGGTATACTTTCTAACCGGTGGTGCTAAATAAGTGCTTGTTGGGTACTGTAGTCACATCTTGACTTGCCAGGCAGTTACTGATAGGCCTGGTGGGTCCCAGAGATTGCCAGAAAGCTAACTATGAGATTTTTTTTTTTTTTTTTTGCGGTACGCGGGCCTCTCACTGCTGTGGCCTCTCCCGTTGCGGAGCACAGGCTCCAGACGCGCAGACACAGCGGCCATGGCTCACGGGCCCAGCTGCTCTGCGGTGGATCTTCCCGGACCGGGGCACGAACCCGCGTCCCCCGCATTGGCAGGCAAACTCTCAACCACTGCGCCACCAGGGAAGCCCAAACTATGAGATTTTTGTATGCTTATGATATTGCGTTTTGCATTATGGCTGTTTATGTAGGCATTTCTTACTCATCAAATGCTGTGCCTCGCTTCTGTGTATAGTCCCTTGGCTCTTGACACTTGGTAGGTATGCTTAGTGGATGGAAGGCTTTCAGGAAGCCTCTCTTTCAGACCTCTCTTTGTCCTTCCTGTGTGAGGCTGCTGTGGTGAGGGCTGTCCAAGTAGCCAGCTTGGATGAAGGTGTTCCTGGTTCCAGTCAGATGCTGTTCTCTCTGCATTACACTGCTTATCTCAGCTGTTTAATGTGGACCTCTGTATTTCCAGCCTCGCTCTCTTTAAGTTGCCTTGTTGCAGATGTTGACGGCTTTAGGGTAAACTTCTAGCTAGAAGGAAACAGTGCCAACCCACAGGCTGGTGCTCAGTGCACAGGTTTTGTGTCCACTGTAGTACAACATACATCCATTCTCTCTGACTTCCTGTAGTGTCAGATGGCTATTGTAAAAAGATCTTGGAAACTTTTGATTTAAATATAAAAATTCTCTGTAAAGCAATTTCAGGGAAATGGAGAGCTGCCATATGGTTCCTTTTGGCTTTCTCTGCCCCCAGCTCTCATTGATACCCATTCTTGTTCAATTAAATCACCAGATTTCTTTTGGCAAATCTAAGATAAATACGCTTTGTCCTCTTTCTACCACCCCCCTTTGATAGTGTCAGGGCTGGTGCTTTTGTGAGTCAATTTCCTGAAACCAGGTCAACGTGAGCAGAGAGGACTTGGAAACCAAGTTCCTCTGGTTCACCAGAACAGCTCAAAATCATTTCAAACTGGGGTCGTCATCCTCGCTGGAGTTTCATCACCGTTTTGCTGATTAGCTTCTCTTTCTATAACAAGCCCTATTAAAGCTGCACATCTCATTGAAAACACCCATGTTCTCTACACCCTCAAACCTACCATTTAAATCCAAGACGCTTAGGGAGATCATTAATTCAGACATTTGACTGAACAGAGCCCTTTATCCCTTTTTTTCCCCCCCAAGTAGCAAGTTATGCTAAGTACAGGGTAGAAAAACTCAATAACTCATGGAAAAGGCACTCATTTTACTTTTAAATTTCAATCACCAGGGTGAAGGGTCAGGAAAGGCCACGACAGAAATTCTTGCAGAAGAAAATCTCCCTGTTGCCCCGCAGCCAGTCATCTTCCTGCTGCATAAATCATTGCATTCTGTGGAATGTCAGCTCCAGCTGTAATCAGAGTGCCAAAGAGAAGGGCTTTCTTCAGGGCTTCCGACTGTGACAGTTGTATTTATTTTGGGTCAGCCTGATAGATGAACGGCCCTTTCAAAATAGCACGATTCATTAAAGAGTGGTTCCTACATATGCTCTTGGGGCCGGCCTGGTCCCGCTGTGGGAATGAGGAATCAGTGTTGCTGCACGCGGCCGCACCTGCAGTATACACAGGCCTCCTGTTCCCCTCCAAGGCCACCTGTGCTGGCTGTCCACGTCCTCCTGCTTCACTCTTTTGGTGGGATACCACAACATTTAAAGAATAAAGAAGGTGTAGGCTCTTGACTCTAATCTGTAGCAAATGAAGAAAGCAGAAAATCTCGTAAAGCGAATTTTCTCAAGTAGATATTCCTGGGCTTCCTTAGCGCTTTCTATTCTTTTCTACCCTCTATACAGTGAGAGGATAGAGGCTGGCCTCAGACACACACTGGGCTCTGGCAACCCTGTCCTGCCTTTTGCATCTCTTCCAGATGGCACCATTTCCTTCTCATCCCCTGTATTCCTAGTTCACTTGCCGGTCTGTGCTTGTAACACTGTCCTGCTCCTTTCCCCTTTACTATTACATGCCAGCCTCTCTCCTACATATCTCTGGTGACAACACACCCTACACACACTACACACCCCTAGGTCCTCACCTTGGTGGAACTAATGCTAACGGTATCCTGGTTTATTTGTGAAGGAGGAGATAGCAGCTCAGAGGTTTGGAAGCTCGCCTCAGCCTCCTTTGCTGCTGCACACCCAGGACCATGAGAGTCTTTGCCATGACAACGGCCTCACTGTGCTCACAGTGAAGGTGAAGGAGGTCACCTCACTCTTCCATCTGTTCAGTTGCTGTGACCTGTGAAAGTGAAGACTGTCCATGGGAACCTCACACTGAGCTTGTCCATATGCTTCTAGGGAAGGTAGTATGGAACAGGGCCCATGAGGAATGGAGTAAAAAATTCAAGAACAGAAAGATGGAATTCTTTTGAACTCCTTCCTCGCAAATTATTTTCCACTAAGACACAAAATTGGGTAAGTTAAACACATCATTATTGCTTCTGCACGACATGTATTTAATCTTCATGGCAACCCTATGAAGTAGGTATGGTTACTAACTTTTTTTTTTTCAGATGAGGAAATTGAGGATTCAAAAGGCTAATAATTGGGGCTTCCCTGGTGGCGCAGTGGTTGAGAGTCCGCCTGCCGCTGCAGGGGACGCGGGTTTGTGCCCCGGTCTGGGAAGATCCCACATGCCGCGGAGCGGCTGGGCCCATGAGCCATGGCCGCTGAGCCTGTGCGTCCGGACCCTGTGCTCCGCAACAGGAGAGGCCACAACAGTGAGAGGCCTGCGTACCGCAAAAAAAAAAAAAAAGAAGACTAATAATTTGGCCACAGTAACTGTGATCCAGAGCAAAGTTCTTAGTTCCGTGCTGGAATGGCTTCTTTCACAAGAACTGCTGGAATGAATGTGACAGAGGTAAGCGGGGGGAAGCTGATAAACCACAGAGGAGCAATTTTGACAACGATAAGCTAGAGACTTGGGAATAGAAAGATTATACAGACCAGCTAACAACCTTGAAGGGTTAGAATATATATGAATAATGAAAAGTAAGACAGTGGAAGGAAGAAATGAAACCTTTCAATTATTAGGGAAGAGATCAAGAAAAGAATCAGCTGATCACACAAACAATCTGCCCTGTCCTCTTTCCTTACCTCTGTTACCTATCCATGGTGACCACCTGGGCAAAACCCCTGCTCTGCTCTTCAGTACCTGTCAGGACCTCACACACAACCAATGGGTGTGAACATGGAAACCAGCTCGACTGGTCATTCTCTGCTCCCGGATTGCTCTTGTCCTATGCCCACCTTACTGCCTCCTGGGATTACCTTGATGTTTCCCATTGTTACCTTTATGGACCTGGCTCTGCTTCTGGATTTTACTCATTTTCTTTTTCAGCAATTATACTGGATCCTCTTATATCTCATCTGTCTTATTTTTTCCTTCATCTTCGTGCTAGATCATTCTGGAATACCTCTCATTATGCTGCTTCTCTGCATAAAAATGTTCGGTGACTCTCCATGGCTGAATCAAGTGCATATTCTTCAGTTTGGTTTCAGAGCCCCCAAGATATGGCCCCTGGTGGGGACACCTGCTGTTTTGCCTTCCCAGAAGTCAGTTCGTTTTTTGGTAGGTGTCTTTAAGATTCCTTATGGGGACCCACTCCCCATTCCCTCGTCCATGTGGATTGGCTGGCAGCGATCCCTCTTCTTGGCTCTAGGAGTGGACATATGACACAGTAATGGGTTCAGGGATAGGCAGAAATGACTTAAATCAGACCAGTGCATCTCTATTCTGAGTCTTTTGGCTGAACAGTTGAGAAAAAGAAGCTCATTTTCTGTTGAGCCTGCTAGAATTGGTATGATAAAAGACTGAAGCTGCCAGGAGCTAACAGGTAAAACATGATAATGAAACCAACAGAGAGAAAAGAGGTGACATTTAGAGAGCAAGGTGGGAGTGCCTGGATCCACCTACGACTGAAGCCAGAGCACCCCTTGACTTTCCAGTTGTGGGCCAATTTCTGAGCTTCAAGAATCCTGAACCTAAAGAATTCTGACTAATACAGCTTTCATCTACCTTTTCAAGCATCTCCTCTTACCCCTCTACAATTACGCCAAACTATCTGCTCTTGTCTCAGAGCCTGATGACTGTATATTCATGCTTTGGCTTGTGTGGCTCTTTCAATGTGGAACACAATCTGTAGCCACCTCCACCTGCTCATTCTTTTAAGGTCTCTTTCAGATGTTACTTCCCATCTGGTATCTTCTCTGCCCTCCAGCCACATAGGTTCTTATTCCCATTTGAATCCCACTCCCCACAGTGAATCTTCTTTGTCATTAAATATTCAGCATCTTTCACCAGTGGCGCAGAGTAGATGCTCAATAAACTAGTGCGACTTGGATCAAAGAGAAAAGGAAAATGGAGGGCTTTCCATGTAGAAATGAAGCTAACATTTGTTGCAGTGAACTGACTTTAAGTCTTGAGGAAAATAACAGGAAATAGCTTTTCTCCTTCCTACTTCATACCTGGCTTTTGTTTCTTCCAGAAGATAGGTAGGCAATTCCACTGCACTTCCTTTATCACACAAGCAACTGTAAACTGTAATTTTGCAGCATAAAAGCACTTTAAACCTGTGGGAAGCAGCAGTATTTCTGGTTATAGGAAGACACTTTACTTACTTTAACATTGGTTGCTTCCTTTTACATATAGACTTTGTTGTTGTTTTGTTGTTTGTTTTTTTCTCAAAGTCAATACTGTAGATTTATTTCACTAGCAATGTCAGTATTTCTGAGGCTATTGTATTGCTTTCTTCTTCAGAGTATTGCAAATTCTTTGAGCCTTGTGAGTTTTACCATGACACTATTTGAAAGGAATGTTCAGTTGTATTCAGTGTTTATATAGCACCTGACAGTTTATCCTCTGAGTGATTTACAGCTCCTCTATGGATGAGGAAAATAATGACACTGCAGTCTGGCAGAAGAGGGGCTCTTTCTATAGATGCTAACTGGAGAGGTTAAACAAGAAAAATCCTTGAGTCTCTTGCCTATGTGGTGTCAAAGACTCCTTTTTTACCCCACAGGTTAAAATAGTTACTTTGATGTCATATAAACACAACCTATAGAATCAGATGTTGAATTCAAAAGGAATCCTAGGACTTAAATCTAGACCTTTTTTCCCTTTATTTCCTCACTGCCATAGGCTACATATACTTGAAGAGCTTCTTTACAGTTAAGCAGAAAAAAAATCTGGGAGGTTGTGTTTGCCTTGGTAAGTAGCTTAGAAAAGGAACTTTATAAAGTCTATGCCTTTTTCCAACTTCCTGCACTGATATTTTTAGTGTATGGGACTTTTATTTTCATGAAAGGCTAAAAGCCAGAAAAGCATGCTGGTCAAGACCGTCCTTAAAAAGGATTCCCCAAAGCCCTATCTTTCTTCTACTGGTCCATTCATCTACTTATTATCTCTGCTTTTACTACTCCGGCTCTTTCCCACCAACTTCTCTGCACTTTCCTCTTTTATATGGCTTCTATTTATTGCCCTCTCATTACTCGTGATTATTCATGACTTTGTTGTCTCTCCTTGTGTATTTCACCTCCTTCCCAAAACGAATGGTTCATTCTAATGCCTTAAATTCAGAACTCTTGAGAGAGATCTTTTTAGGCAAAGCTCACCTGTTGGCCCCCTAAAGTGTTTCCAGCCAGTAGGTTTATTGATTGGCTGCCCTTGTTCATTCACCTGGGACCACATGCAACAGTGAGGCAACTTTTGGGAAGATCACGTCTTAAAAGGTCTGTGGGCATGGCAAACATTCCAAAGCTTGGTCCATCCAGGACAAGCCAGCTCATAATGTATTGCTGATGTATATGGCTATATACACCTAGAAGAGCATATAAATGATAAAGGAGAGGGAGGATTTCTACATCCTTAAGGTATCAGGGGACCTTATCAACACATTTCAGAGAACCATTTAAAGGTTACTCAAAGGAGATTTCTTTTCTGAAAGGGTAAAAGAAAGGAGGCATGTCACATATTACTATGGATTTATCCCTCTTTGGCTATCTTTACTGTCATTTCTATGGGACATGGGGGAGAAGAAATAAATACAGGTTTTCAGTCAACTTTCTGAACCAAAACCTGGCTTCTGCATTTTGATGGGCTTAGTTCACTTTAACATCATGTGCATCCTTGAAAGCAATATGTTTTCACAAAATAAACATTCTTACTGCTCTGGTATTATAGCAGCATCACAGTGAGCAGAAAACTTTAAAAGAGGTGAATTTTAGGAAAGGCAAAGTTCAACCACTCCAGCAGAGAACTGAGTCAATGGACTAATATTTGCCATCACTATCTGGAAGGGACTCATTCCCTGGAAACTTTGCTGTGACTGACCATCAGTGGATTTTTCCTGATATGCTTTGTGCCTGGTAAAGAAATGAAGAAAACTAATTTCTAGAGGGCTGAATCATATTTTCAGGATGGGCTGAAGTTGGTAAGAAAAATCTAGAAGCTCAGCTTAGGTGGGCCAGCAAGTAGCATTTGTTGTCTGGTTGACAGTCTTTTTTTTTTTTTTTAAGTCAGCAAGTGATAATGATGGCATCATAACAAAGTCATGGAACAAGACTCAGCAAAATCCTCAAAACAAAAAATCAGTAATGAACATGAATGCTTCTTTTCTTCATCTTTTATTGACATTTTTCTTTTCCTCAATGGTGTGACAGGCTGTACCATATCATCTACACTTGCTCAGCTGGTCTTTGCTCTAAAAGATGGCACATTTATCAGGCAATTAGCAGAGGGTAAATTTTTAGCCTTTGGTGACAGGGCAGTAATTTAATTTGAGTGAAGATAAATAACCAGTTTGACATTGAAACCTATGATCTTGCTTCTAATCCTTGGACCTCAACAATTGATAAAATCAAACAGGCCACCAGAAGGATTGACTTACTTACCTGCTTAGATATTTACTGACTAATTTCTGTTGTGTGTTCAGTATTACAGTGTGTTTTAGGAATAGGGGGTGGGGTGGGATCAGCAATCAAAAAGTAGAAACCCCATTTATTAACTGGGAATCTAACTGGGTAGAGAAAATACATGTGAAGCAAATTGTAAGGTAGAATGCCGGTGGTTCTCCATCTTAACTATACATTGTAATCACTTGGGGAGCTTTAAAAATTACTGGTGCTGAGTCCTACCTCCAGAGAACTGGATCATACAATGTACTTGATGGTCCAGTGAAGACTGTAAGTCCCAGTGTTTGGTTCTTGACACTGGGGGCACATCTAGAATCATCTGGAGGACTTTTAAAAGTCCTTATTCGCAGCTCAAAAACATCAGAATCTCTAGGGATGGGACCTAGCCTCCAGTATCTCTTTAAGCTGTCTAGGGTTGACAACCGTATCCTTAGAGAAATTCATAGCAAAGGAAGGGAAATAATGTCTGGTACAGTCAAGAAGATCCCACAGACAAGAGCAAAGGACATTCTGACACAAAAGAAGGTGGCGTACTTTCATGTGAGGGAGAGCATGGGTAAAGGCGCAGAGCTTGAACTGAGGCTGGTGGAGGCTCAGTTGGAACACAAGCTGGACAACGGTAGGATGCTCTTGTTTGAAAAAACTGCAAACACATTTGGAGAGACAAGGTAAATTGAAATCAGGATTTAAAAGTCAGGCTGCGACACTTATTAGAATGGCAAAGATCCAAAACACTGGCAACACCAAATCTTGGCAAAGATGTGAAGCAATAGGAACTCTCATTCATTGCTAGTGGGAATACAAAAAGGAACAGCCACTTTGGAAGATAAATTGGCAGTTTCTTACAAAATGAAACGTATTCTTACTGTACAATCCAGCAATCGCACTCCTTGGGATTTACCCAAATGAGATGAAAACTGTATCCACACAAAAACCTGCACATGAATGTTCATTGCAGCTTTATTCATAATTGCTGAAACCTGGAAGCAAATAAGAATCCCTTCAGTAGGTGTACAGATAAATAAACTTTGGCACATCCAGATAATGGGGTATTATTCGGTGCTAAAAAGAATGAAAAGCCATGGAGCATCTTAAATGTATATTACTAAGTGAAAAAAGCCAATATGAAATGGCTGTGTAATGTATGATTCCAACTGTATGACATTCTGGAAAAGGCAAAACTATGGAGATAGGAAAAGGATCAGTGGTTGCCAGGGATTGGAGAGGAAAGAGGGATGAATAGGCAGAGCACAGAGGATTTAGGGGAGTGAAATCATTCTGTATGTACTACAGCGGTGGATACATGTCATTGTACATTTGTCAAAACCCAAAGAATATACAACACCTAGAGTGAACCCTAGTGTAAACTATGGACTTTGGGTGATAATGATGTATCAATGTAGGCACATCAATTTTAACAAATGTACCACTCTAAGTCAGGATGCTGATAATGGGCGGGGAGGGGGGCTATTTGTATGTGGGGGAAGGAGTATAGGGGAACTCTTTTACTTTCTGCTCAATTTTTCTGTGATCCTAAAACTACTCTAAAAAATAGCCTTTTATTTTTTTATTTTTTTAATGGAGAAAAAAAGCCAGTATGGGGAATTGAAAGTTTAGACTGGAGGCAGTAGGGTGTTTCTGTATTTCTTGAGCAGGGAATAGTGATGAGAGCAATGTTTTAAGAAGAACACCTTGGCCACAATGTATGGAGTGGATCAAACAGCAAGGGGCTGTGGCAACAATACAGATGCTAGATGAGGAGAGAGGGTTGAAGATTGGCGATGATCCGAGACTCAATGTGAAGGAAACCTTGGTGACTGACATCTCATCTTGAGTCCTATGACTCTCTTTTCACTATTTTGATAAATAAAAGCAGTGTTTGAAGCTATCTAAAAGGGAAAGGGAAAGTATGAAAAAAGAGTTGAAGTGTGCACTACGCTCTGAAAATCTGTTTTTCAGAGTGAGGCTAGAAGGCAGCATATGGAAGCACTTGAGTACATTAAACAACCACCATGTGAATTATTTTAAAAATCTAATTTGCAAAGGCCATTGGCATTGCTTGGGTGCATTTGTAAATCAGGCAGTCGCTTAAGTCATCTTGAGCAGCTAAAGCTATAATTTCCATGCAAAGGCTCAAAATATTAAAACATTAATTGAAAAAGAGCACTTTGAAAATCCTGTTTGCAGAGTTCATTCAGCTGGGCAGGATAGGGTCAGGCCAATTTTTCATCTGCAGTATAGGCTAAGCCTTTTTGCATGATTGCCCTGGAAAACAAATCCTTCATATGGTAAATGAATGACTCCTTGGTCTGTTTGCTTTATTAAAGGCTATTGCAGTCCTTTTTATTTATTATGCTCTCAGTTTCTACTAAACTCTCAAACTTGAATGTAAAATGTCCTGTGTTATTTAATCTACAAGCTATTGTTTACTCCCTCATCTTATGAAGCCAGGGCTGGCAGACTCAGCTTTTATTATAATAGCTGTAAAGTGTCTGTGGCATCTGTGACGAGAATCAGCCTAGCAAGACAGGGTTCCGCTGTTCCCTGCTCTTCTCCTGTAGGCTGGCAATTTGGGGTAGTGGGTGCAGATGCTCCCTCAAGCACTCCCTCCCATCCCCCAATGTCTGCTGCCAAACCTTAGATCACCTTTACAGAACAGAGGGCGACTCAATGTCAGCAACTCACACATGCCAATCTCTCCTCTGAGGCAGCTGACAAAAACTCTGCTGGGAACAGAAGAGTGACTCTGGGCTCCCTCTCTGAAGGTCTTTGCTTATTTCAAGGTCAGGTAGGTAATGCACATGGTGTCTTATCTAGAGTAGACACTACAGAGTCTGGAAGGAAATAGAGAAGAAGGAAGAGGAAAATTGCCGTGCCTATTCTGCTGCAGGTACTTTACATTAGCACATTTTATTCTCCTTCCATCTTATGAGAGAAGACACATTATTTACCTCATTTTATAGGTTAAAAAAAGAGAAAGCATCGGGATATAAAATCACCCACAGGCAGGGATGCAGATTAGAAGTTATCAGCAAGTGGCAGAGCTGGGGGCTAACCCCAGGACTGCCCAACTTCACAGCCTGAGTACTTTTCACCCTTCTGATTTTTGCCCTGGTTCTTTTGCCAGGCCTTCTTGGACCCCCCAGTGCTCTGTGCCTCCTCTGTCTGTGTGACCCACTCCTGCATTACTTCTGGGGTCCTTGCCTGAATGGCACAGTCCAAGGTTTCACCCATGGAAAGCTACTTCTCTGTCCCTCCCAGACTGCAGGTCAGCTGGGAAGTTCTTATTCTTGTCACACACACGATTTCTGTCAGAGGTAGGCTTAATTTAGCCCGTTAAGCACCTTCCCATTAGGCTTGTGGCTTAAGTGAAATGTCAAAATGTGATGTCTAATATTTTATGAGTAACACTGATGTGCTACTTCTTTGATCCCTTTTCATAGCCCGTGTTACGACCATCTGGACACCTCCTTCTCTTGGAGTTTTTGGGATGGCAGCCAAAGCAAGTACAGAATGCTGAACAGATCAATATAGTTAAGCACATTACCATAATCCACAGACATTAAAACATCAATACCTCATTCCCCTGACAAAGCTTATATCAAACAGAAGGCTCGATGGCACAGGAGACAGATTCATTAGGCTTTCGCCTCTGGGAATGGGTTTCCACACAGCTTAGGTCACTTGAAAGGAAGAGTTTCATGGTGTTAACTTTGCCAAACTTTATTTATTGGCATTTGGGCTCCAATCACAATCCCAACAGGATAGCAGCTTTTCCTTACAAAAGGGGCATTTTCCACATTTGTCGCATCAAACACATGGTGTCAACACAGGAATTCATTTGAGCTCTGTGTATCCTGTTCTATTAGGTATCCTGTTCTATTAAAAAACACCTGCAAACATTAGACTGCAAAGCTTCACATGTAACCCCTTCAGTATGTTTAGCCAAGACGTGAAGAATTTTAAAAATCAATATTACTCGGGCAGCTACTGTGTGCCTGGCACTATTCTAGGCACTGGAGATGCAGTCAGGGTGCTCCACAGACTAGGAGCTTCCCCTCACAGAGCTTACACTGTAGTTGGAGAGACAGACAAGCAAACATAGACATAAGGTAATTTCAGGTACCTGTAGATGCTATGAAGAAAGGAGATGTGGAAATGTAAAGTGGGACACATAAGGCAGAGCAGTGACAGAAGAATTGCCGAGAAGCTAGATCCATTATGTGCAGAGAGAAGTCATGCAAAAGTTAGGAAGTTAGGGGAGAAGTATCCTAAATAGAAAGAATAGCAAGGGCAATGTCCTGCGGTCAGAATGAGCTTAATTTATATGAGGAATAGAAGTAAGGCCACCGGGAGCCTTAAAATCAGAGAAATTGGCGGTTAGATCATGCAGAGCCTTCCTGGACACGCAAAAGACCTGGGGCGTCACTGGAGGTTTTAAAGTAGGGAGGTGACATTATTTTTATTTTTACCTTAATATTTATTATCATTATTATCTATGATTCATTTTTTAAATAAAAATTGCTCTTGCTATGGCAGTGATTCTTAACAGGGGGAGATTTTGCCCTCCCCCGCGGGGGACATTTATCAATGTTTGGAGCCATTTTTGGTTGTCACAACTGGAAAGTGCTACTGACATCTAGTGGGTAGAGGCCAGGGATGCTGTTGAATATCCTATAATGCCTGGGACAGCCCTCACAACAAATAAACAGGCAGCCTAAAAGGTCAGTACTGCTGTAGTTGAGAAACCCTGAGCTAATGGTATAGAGAATAGATTTTTCGGGAAGGGGGAAAGAGTGGAAGCAGAAGGCCGGGGCAGGAACCCAGGAGAAATGATGGTTACTTGGACTAAAATGGCAGCAACAAAGTTGGAGAGAGGTAGAGTGATTCAGGATATATTTTGCAGATAGAGCTGACAGGACCTGCTGATAAGTTGGCTGTGGGAAGTCAAGGAAGGGAGTCAAAGGTGACTTCTAGTCTGAGCAACTAAGTAGATGGTCAGGTCATTTACCTAGATGGGGAAGAATAGGCAAGAATAGACTGAGAAGGGAAAGTTCAAGAGTTTTGTTCTAGGCATCTGTTAGACAGTGGAGATACCAAGTGAGCAGCTGAATAGAAGTCTGAATCTAAAGGTCAGGGCTAGTTATGAAACCACGGATGGTCATTAGTCAAATCCATTTCACCTGACTTCGCTCATCAAGGTTGTCTTCAAAAGACTTGCCTCTCCCCCAAGCCGCACGTAGCCTAAACAATAAGAAGTTTGCAGTCAGCTGTGTCTAGTTCCAGCTGAGCTGGTTAAGACTGGTTACAACCACCAACTCTCCAACTAGGCATGCGCGAGTGTCCAGTTTGGTGACCTTCTGACGTCAGAGGGCCAAAAGCTCCACCCTCAGAGCCTGGCAAATGCCTCAGTTTTTTAAATGTGCAGAGACCTGTAGCTTAGTTACCCCCGCACAGGACAGAACGATTACCACACCTTTATCCAATCACCTTTCCCCACGTTCCCCGTGCCTCGGACCACCCTGCTTCGTATTCTTTATCCTATAATTACCCCAGCCCTTTGCTTTGGGAGAGGCAGATCTGAGATCTCTCCTGTCTCCTTGCTTGATTGACTTGCAAATACATCCTCTCTTTGCTGCAGATTTCGGCATGTCAGGGCTTTAGCAAATCGAACCTACTTTAGTAACAGTTATCATTATGTAGATAGTACTTAAGATCTTGAGACTAGATAGATAACCTAAGAAGAAGGGGTGACTGGGAGGGGCAGAGGGGAGAGTGCTGATCTCCCCAATATTTAGGGGCCAAATTATAAGGTGGAAGATCCAGAGGAACGTGGTATCCTGCAAGACATGGTTGGGGGAGTGTGGGTGGGCAAGAGGTTTGGAGAATGGAGGTGTCATCTATGTTGGATGTTTCTGAGAGGTCACATAAAATCAGAGCCCAAAAAAACCCCACAAAAAACAAACCAAAAAAACCCCCAAATTTGGCTGACTTAATTTGGCCAAGGGAGTTTTGGCACAGACTAGAGTAAGCTTTTGTGAAGTAGATGGGGTTGAATGCTGATTGGAGTTGGGTTATAGACAGCATGGGGGTTTAGGAGATATGATCAAAAATAGGAATTCTTTCAATAAATATTGCTGAAAAGAGAAGCAGAGAAATGGGATGGTGACAGAATTCCAACTGTAGAAAAAAACTTTTTTCTTACTAGAATCCCCCCTTCCCTTTTTTTGAAAGTCCCAAATTGTAACATTTACTTATGAAATTAACCAATAAGAATTTAAATGAATAATTTCATGGTTTCCTAGGTGTTGGTATATAACACACGTGTTTTATTAAAATTAGAACTCTATCTTGTGAATGAAGTTAAAATAGATTATTCTAGAACCACTGAAGAACCACTAAAACTTCAGAGAAGTGGTTTTTCTAAGAATATATTTGGAAAACCACTACACAGAATTAATTTTAACAACAAAACTTCATGTACCAGTCAAGGCAATAATTTTTTACTCTCCATAAGTCCTTTCTCCTGAGCCTGAAATTATAGCAAGATTTTAATCTTGGCTCTGTCACTTCTTAGCTCTTTGGGCAAGTTGCTTCATCTCTTGAAACATAAGATTTCTCATTTATAAATCAGTAGGGGTTAGTGTGAAGATTAAATGAAATAAAATATGCAAATTGCGTGTGTCCTGCATGGGGCCCATCTCCTTTCCTTCTGGCATCTTTACTCCAGGACTCTCTCAGGCTAGCGGTGCAGTGACTTTGTGCTGCCATATTATATGTGGCAGTGCTGGTCATCATGGGGAGCTCCATTTTTTTCCTCTCATCTCACCTTTGTTGTCTTTTCATCTTAGCTAGTACAAAGCCCAGAAGGCAACAAACTTTGCATCCACTTGCTGCCTATTACCCTTAAAGCATCTCAGTGACATGAGAAACAAAGCAAGATTTGTTTCTGAGACATTGTAGATAACCAAATATGGAAGCTGTGACTACTTCAAAGGAAGAATACCACCAAATTTTTGGTTTAGGGTTTTGCTACAGTCGGACCCATAAGCAATTACCTTTCCCCAATCCTCCAACCATAAATGGAAAATTCTTCTAAGAAGAAAAAAAAAAAACCCAAAATAAATTAATTTTGAATTATTGTATATAATTATAAAATAATTTTGAATTATGTATACAAGTAGAAGTGAGAAAGTCTCTTCAAATCTAAAAAAACTGCCACTGACTTAACATTGAGAGTGTTGAAGAGACCTGTGAGAAGAGTATTGGCAAGCGGAAGTGGCAGAGGTAGACAATGTCCTTTGTTAAATACAGACCACATTTCAAGTCAGGTTTGAACCCTATGGATAGACTGAAGGGTGCATGTGACCTCAGTGCCAGTTATAGCTGTTATCAAGTTTCACACACTTGTCTCTTTCAGAACCCAATTCCCCACTACCACTCTGTATCTCTTAGGTTGGAGCCTGAACTTCCTAAAACAACATCTATGTGAATATTCTGAGATGCGCCTCATGAATGGGAGATAATACCCCTGGATAAGGGTAGAGAACTGTCTTTGAGATTCTGGCCTATGTCCTGCACCCTTCCTGGGGCAGCTTCCACTATGAATGAACCCTGTCTTCAAACATGGAGCTCACCTGGGCTTTTGAAAATATGAAAGGCTCTTACTATCACACCAGTCAGCGCCAATGAGGACTAACCTAGCCTGGTGGTGGTTTCTGCCATGCAAATGTCTTCTATGTAAATTGTCTTATTGGGAGCTTTCAAACTCATGGGAGTGAGGAGTGGTTACAGAAAGTCCACAAATGTCCACAATGTCCCACATTATCAGTAGCTTCAGTACCAGATTTCTGGTACAGAAAAACTCCAAAAGCTCCAACAAAGACTGCATTCATTCTTCAGGAGATGATTCTCCATTTTCGTCATATTTCACTTTCCCTTAGTGTCATGTTATTTGCCTGGGCATAATTTTACTTTCTTTATATTTTTAAAGTTTCAGGTTGGGTGGATTAATTTTTAACCTTGAGGTAAAAGTCAATTCATAGCAATTTAGCAGTGTCTAGTTTAGTGATTCTCAGGATTTTCATACTTAAGACCCTTTAACAGGTTAAAAAGGTTTCCTGATCCCCACATTGTAGGAGCAGAACATTTAGTATCCACTGATTGAAAAATTACTGAATGACAACAGCAGAAGCATTTGAACACCTTGAAAAAAAAAACTGAACAATTTCACAAGTTTGAAAGACAGTCGTGCACTATACTTGAGTCACATCAATCCTTCACTTTTGGGTAGTCATTAGTATGAGGATGAAGGAGCTGATCCTTTAATTCAGTGGCTGCTCAGGAATTTGTGCCCACCCTTTCCCCACAGTTCTGCACCTCCCCACACAGACTTCCTTGAGATGAAACTGAGCAGGAACCCTGAGGGGCCTTCCCAGAGACAGACCCCCAAACTCCCATGTCCAGTACCTGCCTCTTGTGTGTAGAAAAGTTTTAGCCTCCTAGGCCCTCCTCAAGTTCCAAAGAGCAAATTTAATCAGAGAAGTGAGAAAATGCAGAAACAAAGGAAAACAGTCAAGTAAGACAAAATAATAGTTTAGTCATAAAACAAAGTCAAGGACATTTAGTGCCTCCTCAATGGCTACAGGTAATATTCCGAGCCATATCCTAGCTGTTTCGCAGACACTAAGACCCCCACTAGGTGGAAGAAGCTAACTGCATGATGACCATGAACACATAGCCCCCAGACCAGCTGGAGCCTGAGGATTGGTAATGCTGACCCCTGTGACCTCACCATCAACAAATCAGAGAACCGTGCATAAGCTGATCAAGCTGTGACCCTGTCCCTCACTTTGTCTTTAAAAACACTTCCCTAAAAGCCATCGGGGAGTTCAGGTCTTCTGAGCATGGGCTGCTTTTTCTACTTGCTTGGCCCCATGTTGGACACCTTGCAATAAATGCTGTCCTTGCCTCCACCAAAACTTAGGATCAGTAAATTGGCTTTGCTGCACATCGGGCAAATGAACCCAAGTTTGGTTTGGTAACAGAAGAACTGATATCTTTCTTAAGCAGCTTCCCAACTCATAGCACTCACTTAGTTTGGGCCAGTACACATGATGAATCTTCTGGTTTGACTTGATTAGATCCTAAGATAAAACTATAGCATTTTGGAGCTAGGAGGCACAGTAGAGGTCATCTACTTTTACCACTTTAATTCCCAAATAAGCAACTTAAGGCCAAGGCATAGGACTGGCTCGGCCCAGGTCAGGAAGAGTAGGACAGAACCACGTACACATAGCATTTTGGCCCTGGCCCTGTCTGGGCCTTGTGTGCGGGACAGCCAGGCCTGCATCCTGAATACTGGCTACTCCCTATGGCCAGAAGATTCTCCAATGTGTCAGGCTGTGCCCTGCTTTTAGCTCTCTACTCATGTAACTTTTGCCCAGAACCTATCTCTCCCCACAATTACCTGGCAGAAATTTAGTTCATTTTCGAGACTCAACTAGAGAAAATCCTTTCCATGAAGCATCTTTAGACCCTCACAAGTCAAATAAAACACTGCCTCTTTTTCATTTCTACTGTAGAAAGAATAATAACAATGGCTAACATTTATTGAGCACCTACTATATGCCAGTCATGTTTACAAGTTATATTTCCGTTAATCCTCCTACAACCTATGCCATAAGAACTATTATTTGTTTACAGTTTAAAAAGGAGGAAGCTGAAGCTCAGAGAGATTAAGTAAGTTTTCAGAAGTGTCAGAAGTGAGACGTCTCCCCTGGCACTGCGAGTCAATTAACTGCTGTGCTAAGTTACTATATTGTACAGTGGTTGTAGCATAGCACTCATAACATGGAAGTGCACTTATGTTTGATGTACATCTGTCCTTCCCACTAGACCATGAGCCTCTTAAGGGAAGGGCTTTTTTCTCCCCATATCTAGCAGTTTCTGGCAGAGAGTAACTTCTCAATACATATTTGCTGAATGAATGCATGAATGAAAGAATCATTTGCTATAGGTGGTTCTTAAAATGCAAGTCCCAAACAGTCCATGAATAATGATCATTTATAAATGAGAGGGCTGGACTAGTGATTTATCTACCTGAATGATGATTTCCCCAAATAGATGTTACAGATTATCGGCAAAAATGTCAGATAATTAAAAGGCTTTCTATATTAGGTCAGTATGAGAACTTCCTATTTGTCTCTCTTTTTTTTTTCTTGCTGAGGAAGAAATTGAAAGCTAGAGAGAAAGCAGGGAACAGTGGAAGTAGTGTTAGAGTGGGGGTCAGGAGTGCTGGACCCATAACCTGCTCTGCCTCACCGCTTTCTTTCAGACTCCAGCAGGTGAGAGAGCCCACCATTTCTAAGCAGGGATGTGCTTCTAAATGCTCCCTGAGGCCTTTTCATTGCAAACATTCTGAGATTCTAATATTCGCCAGGTGGTGTGTGGGCTGATCCAAAATGCAAGTCAAATGAAAAAGCTCTGTCACTTTGGACTTCCCCAGAATATATATATTCTGTATCACAGATTTGAAACTGCGTTTTAAAAGACAGAAAATGAAGACTTAAAAAAAATGAAATTAAACCTATGCTTCTTTTCCACAGGCAAGGTCCTCAAAGATTTTGTGTTTGTGATGGTGAGAAGAACTAGAGAAACTCTCACCTGTAAGTGGTCTTCAGACAGAAAGAGCTGGAAAGATGCTGTGACCTTGAGCTAATCCCCCAGCCCATTTTGGTCTGCCTGTCAGATGGAAGGGTGGGGCTCATTGAAGGGTTTCTTCTAGGGCAAACGTTCCATGATATCACATACTCCTGGAATCAACTCATGAACTTTCTTCACACCACCAATATGGGTGGGTACTGGATCAAAAGCCCCAGTACTACATGTTACCACTTCTTCCACTGTGTTTCTATTAATGCTCTAGCTTTGGCCACATCTATCATCTCTCCATGACTGTGGTCAGTTCTAAGTCACTTGCTTCTTCTTCTTCTATTTTTTTTTTTTTTACTTTGATCCCTGCCTACACTATTTTTGGATAACTATAAATTATCTAAGGAAATGCCAATTCTCACTTATGTCATCTTCTAGCCATTAATCTTGGGATTCACACTCATCTCTTACAAAGAGAAATACAATATGTATGCGCTTAAAATGTGACTTCCTTTGGGAAGAATATCCTTAATATCATAAATAAATGGTTTATTTGGTTTGAAATTAAATTTTTTTTATTTTTAATCTTTATGATATTCTCCTGAAATCTATTTTGCTTTAAAATCACAATAAAAATTAAGTGTTTGAAATTAACTCTGAATGCTCATCATTCAATTAATAACAGAGACTGACATCATCAGTGATAAACTATGAAGCTCACAGTGTACAAACTTCTGATATTTTTGGACAAGTCACATCAGCTGCTCTTAATATTATGAGCTTCCTTTTATCCTCTACACTTTCCTTTTTTAAATTTGCTAGATATATTTACAGAACATCACATTTTCCCCACAAGCTGTTTCAATTTGCATTTTTCTCAATGACTAATCTGACATACCAGATAGGAGATTCTTATTTTTTCCATCTTAGTAAATGCTAACCAAGTATTTTGTTCTGTTTTCGTGAATTCTGAGAAATCTAGCAATAATAGACAAGAAATAAATAGTCCAATGTCTGTATGTTCTTGTTCTCAAGATGGCCATGTTTTTGAGATTATCCTTTTTGCAAAATGGCAGTCCATGTTTCCCCTTCAGTAACTTTGCTGTAAATGGAAAGTCATACAAGAGTTGCCAGAATCAATGTTTTAGATTCTTGTGTCTCTCAGAGGATTCGTGGTGGTAATGCTGTATACCATGTGTTTCTATTTGAAATTATCTGAGCTTCTTACTTGTAGTTATGCTGCAAAATGGTGTGATCCTGAGTCTACTCTTCTTCCAAAGCAATACATAATTTTATTGCCTTGTTTTTCAGAAGAATGCACTTTTTTATTTCTAAGACATTGAGAGATTATTCCATTTCTCTGTATTTGTACGAAGAAGAAGGAAGCAATTATCCATTTCTACTTCTTCTCTGTTACATTATTTGCCAAGCGAATCCTCTTTGTGCTTCCAGTGGACATTTGTCTCCTGGTTATTTATAGTCACCTAATGATCACTCTTCAGGAACTCTTGTCTGTGTCCCACATGTTTGATTGCAACAAGGCAGTCGGCTGGCAAGAAATTTCAAAGAGAAACCCCTCAAAAACTGGCTTCACGATTTTCCACATTTACTGCTGGTTAGAAATAGGACTTGGGAAGTACAGCTTTACTTCATTTTATTGCACTTTGCAGATACTGTTTTTTTACACATTGGAGGTTTGTGGCAATCCTGCCTCAAGTAACTCTATTGGTGCCATTTTTCCAACAGTATTTGCTCACTGTATCACATTTTGGTAATTCTCACAGTACTTCAAACTTTTTTATTATTATTACAGTTGTTATGGTGATCTGTGATCTGTGATGTTACTACTGTAAAAAGACTACAGCTAATGAAAGGCTGGATGTTGGTTAGCATTTTTTAGCAATAAAGTATTTTTTAATGTACATATTATAGTCTATCGTATAGTATAAACATAACTTTTAAATACCCACTTGGAAACCGAAAAATTCCTGTGCTCGGCTTATTGCAGTCATTTATCATGGTGGTCTGGAACTGAACCCACGAAATCTCTTGGTATGCCTGTATTCATTCTGCACTTGTCACCAACAGCATATATCAGGGATTTATCATAAATGGAGGCATCCCCATGTGAAGGTTCCTAAATATAGTCTGTGTGTGTAATTGTACTTTTGCCATTGGTGTTTACATACCTTAAATAAATCTTGCATCTGGCTGACAGGATGATTCTTCTAGGAAACTGTCATGACTGTGGCTATAGAAACCACTAAGTTCAAAGAGGAGCCAGGAGTTGAGGCTGAGGGATAGCAAAGATTGAGAAGGAGAAAATATTTCAATTTTCAAAAGGAATGAGGCAAGTCAATGGCATGACTTACTGGTAGCTTTATTTCTGAAAGAGTCATAAGGTTTCTTGAGAAGTTAGGCAGAAGGACTCCAGACTGAGAATAGGGGTGAGACAGAGATCAAACAGAAATCTCTAGACAGAGAAATGAGTAAAATCCATTTCTAAAGCTAGAGAACTCAAGACTAACTTATCTATTCAGTAGCATTTATTGAGGATATATTGCATGTGAGTCAGCAATTATTATACTATTTGTCCACTTCACTACCAAACAGATTGTTCCTTTGCTGGCACTGCTGTCTTTAGTGGACAGACAGGTATTATTGTGTCTCCCTAGAACAGTACCCCCTCCCCTTCTTTTGGGAAGTGCTCCTCACTCATTTCAACCACATGACTCTGTAGAGAGATACAGATGATCCTCTTCTATCAGGAAAAGTGGGCACCTGCCCAGGTTGGTCCAATCTTGTATCTCTTCCCCTAGGCCACAGTGACTGTGGTAGAGCTTGTGACCTATGTGAAGCCAATGAGAGCACTCATAGCTTCTATCATTCCTCAAGATTTGCATACTTGGAGTTGGCTGGGCAGAACTCTCTTTCATATCTGGTCAGGAAGTTATCAGGATGTAAACCTAAATCTGGCCATCATTAGAGCCTGGAAGGACATAAGGACAGCTGGCCTGGAAGACCAAAACTGACTTATGGAAAGAAGCAGAGAAGAAACTTGCAGAGAGACACACACACACATAGCGATTGTCCTGTTTGGCTTTTGAGTCCTATATCCAATCATCCCTGGAATCAGATCCCAGCTTTTCCATGGTGTGTTATGTGAGCTAATTCATTCCTTCTTCAGATAGTTGGAACTGTGTTTCTGCACCTTACAATTGAGATCTTGAGAATCCGTGGACATTTCTGCTTTAGGTAAGAATATGGGGGGCTTCCCTGGTGGCGCAGTGGTTGAGAATCTGCCTGCCAATGCAGGGGATACGGGTTCGAGCCCTAGTCTGGGAAGATCCCACATGCTGCGGAGCAACTGGGCCCGTGAGCCACAGCTACTGAGCCTGCGCGTCTGGAGCCTGTGCTCCGCAACAAGAGAGGCCGCGACAGTGAGAGGCCCACGCACCGCGATGAAGAGTGGCCCCCGCTCGCCGCAACTAGAGAAAGCCCTTGCACAGAAATTAAGACCCAACACAGCCAGCATAAATAAATAAATAAGTAAATTTAAAAAAAAAAAAAAAAGAATACGGGGACTTCCCTGGTGGTCCAGTGGTTAAGACTTCGCCTTCCAATGCAGGGGGTGCAGGTTCGATCCCTGGTTGGGGAGCTAAGAGCCACATGCCTCGCGGCCAAAAATCCAAAACAAAAAACAGCAGCAATATTGTAACAAATTCAATAAAGAGTTTAAAAATGGTCCACATCAAAAAAAAGAATATGGAAAAGACTATTCAATTGCTGTCACGACCATCCTAAGAAGGGAGTTTTAAAAAAGGGTTAGAGAGATAATGTGTATGTTGGAGGCAGAGAAGGTGTAGGGCAGCGGTCCCCAACCTTTTGGTCACTAGGGACCGGTTTCGTGGAAGACAATTTTTCCACGGACCAGGGTGGGGGTGGTTCGAGTGGTAATGCGAGCTATGGGGAGCGGCAGATGAAGCTTCGCTCGCTTGCCTCCCCGCTCACCTCCTGCTGTGCGGCCCAGTTCTTAACAGGCCTCAGACTGGCACCAGTCCGCGGCCCAGGGCTTGGGGACCCCTGGTATAGAGAATTACATTCCCAAGGCTTGGCCCCAGGAGAAATCATCAAGCCCTCAGTAAAAAGGCAGGGAGAAAGCTACAAGCCAACACCAAGAAGAGGCTGCTGGTTCACCATTCAGACACCAGATTTGTCCAGAGCTAGCCTTAATGATGAATGTCTTATCATGCAACCATTGCTAAAGCACACACTCAGGTTTATTTTCTGAATCCTGATCTGATATCATGTAGTTAAGGAGTCACCCTACTCAAATATATAGCATTTAGCGTTTCTATCTTTTAGGATTAGGCAGAAGCCAGATACTCAAGAGAAGAATATTCAAATCTTGAATCTCTTGGAAGAGGCAGAAACAATACAATGGAATAAAGGTTAAAAAGCAACAGCAACAACACATTTTAGGCCTTGTTGTATTGATTTAAAGAAAGTAACTAAAGGTAAGTAAAACTTCAATGGAAGATAAGTAACTATAAGTAACTGAAACCCCAACTTGAGCTTGGAAGGGGGATTTATAGCTTATATCATTTATGTTTGGGGCTTCAGGTGAGCTTTCATCAGGGTTGCATGTCTTTCTCTGTAATTCTCTTGGCTTTTCCAGCACTGCTAGATTCAAGCTTCCAGAGAGGGCCTCTCTTAGAAAACATGTACTTTCTTCCTTGTTTTTGTACAAGCCCTCTTAAGCCTAAGCTTGACTTTTTATTTTAGGATCAAATTGAAGACCACAAGGCACTCTAACCTACTGAATTTTTCTTACCAGTTTTTCTAGTTCTATATCCTCATTAGGCACATGATCACCATCCTTATGTTTAACCAATTGTTTTGCTATCATATGACAATGATTGCCAATTTCCCAGCCTAGAATAAAGTACATTCACTACCTAATTTCCATTCAATAATTCTCACATTTTATAGTCTGTTACTTTCCACACCTTATTTCTGGGAATAAATTGTGTCTGTTAGGATGTATTTGACTGAAGGGAATAGAACATGCAGTGCGGTTTAAACATCAAAAGTGCTTTATCGGTTCGTGTGATAAACAGTTTGGTGGTAGGACAGCCTTCAAGCACGGTTTGATCAGGACTTTGGCTCCACTTCTCTGTAGTGCTGGCTCTGCCCTCGCACTGTGTTGGTTTGGTCCTCAACCTGGCTTCCTTCATGGAGTGAGATGGCTGCCAATGACTAACAAGGCTACATGTTTCTTGTTTACAAATAATGAATTTCTCTCTAAATTTCAGTTTTTCTGTCACATCAGTAGAGAGACAGCAGCTCTGGTTCATAACTAAGTTGTACTTAATAGCTTCCACATCTCCATGTATTAACTCAACATGTACCCCTGACAAAATGTAATCCCCTCATGTAATAAGGAGAAAGGAAATCTCAGTCCAGCTATCAATTTGCACAAGCATTTTATTTCAGAGTACTTTATGTTAAGAAGGTTTTTCTCTTCCCAGACTCAGAGACCCATTTTTCTTTTCCTCTTGCCCTCAAACAGAATAATTTTCTTATTTCCAGATTGAAGTCTGAGAGCAAAGAGGATGCCTCATTGTTGGTAAAAATGGGAAAACCCTGGGAAAGGGGCTGTGCCAGGAAAGAAACACTATTATGCTACTTCTTCCTTCATAGCTCTCTTCCTGCTTGTAGAAGTGTCAAGAGAAAGAGGAACAAGTCCTCCTTCAAAGGAGAAACAGCTGTTGAGATGAGGTTACCACTCACCTTACACATACACCCTGGAATTTGGAGATCTGGTTGCACTTCTATGCGAGCTCTGCAGAGGGTCCCTGGACACCACTTTGTATCCAGCACAGTTGTATTTTAGACTCAGCCCTTGCTACTCTATTCCTTTTTGCTAAAGCATAGCCCAACACATGGTTTTCAAGTAGAATTCAAACCACTTCCTTAAGAATGAACTCGGTAATAGAGTAGTTCATATGTAAACCTGGGTTTACTTTATGTCCAACTACATGTTTAACTAGAAAGAAAGCAGGTTATGAGGAAGATGTGGTCAGAGTGGTACGTAGAAACCTGCCAAGGCAGGAATCCAACCCTCCTGCTCTGTGTCTGTGAAATGTGCGGAGGTGTACAGAAAAAGGCCTGTGGGAAGTCAGGGGAAAAGGCTCCCTCCTTCTTAAAAGAAGTTCTGGGAAATTCTCAAAGAGAAAGAGCAGAAGAAGGGAAATTTGGAAGAGACAACACAAATAATTCAGAAGTTGCAGCGAACTAACATTGGATTTGGTGGTTCAAGCTCATAATTCTTCCCCCAAATGCCATTCTTTGGGACCATACGTGGAACTATGTCTTAAAACCCAGCCTTTCCCCATCACAATGCCCTTTTTGAATTTAGATGTCACAATCAAGCAGAGTACAATCTGATGCCAACTCAGTCGTGACAACAGATTAAAGACTACACATTTACAGCCTGAAGTAATTCATTTTAGGGAGGGAACTGCCGGATTGGAGACAGCTGGAGTTTAGTTAATGACAGCCAGTCTAAATTGCTCAAGGCTGGTGCAAGGGCACCTGGGGTGTCTCAGAACAGCTCTCACTTCTCACCCAGGCAGCTATCCTGTTTCCCAAGCTGCTCAAATGCCCAGCAATTCGACCATGTGATAAATACAAATTAAACTTCTGGCTGTTCCAATCCTTCTTTATTATGAGCACCGGGGAGGAGCCAGTTTAAGGGAGTAAGCATTCAAGGGCAGAGATAGTTATTGTGTTATCACTGTGCACAAAAACAGGTGGATGCAAATTCCTCACTTTATTGCTTCACTTCATTTCCTTCCACCCAGACCTCCCTCTTTCCATAACCTGTTTTGTATTCTGCTGGTAGATCTAGATCACCAAAGAAAGAAAGCTAAATTGTTTTTAGATAAAAATGTCATCTGCCTCGCTCAAAATGGGAAATTCAATCATACAAATGACTGTACAAATGACTGTGGAGGCTGGTTCTCCATTTCCAATGTGGTGTCACTTAGAACGAGATGTTCTTCAGCAGCTGTTGTGCATTATTATGGAGGCTGAAAGCCCATCCCACCAATCATGGCAGAGGATACCCAAAGCTGCAGCTCCTTCCCTCAAACAAATTACTTCAGGCTATAAAATCATAATTGTCAACAGCAACCAAGAGAGCAGACTGCATTTGAGAAGTCCAGTGCACCAAGCTTCGAGTACAGGCCAGAGACAGAACATAGGATCAGCGACTTGCTGTGTGGTCTGGGAACAAACAAGCACTTCTCACAACTGTGACATCCCTGTGAGGTTAAGGTATAAAAGGTCTGAGAGCCATAAGAGGGGAAGGGGCCACAAAGCTTGGTGACATGTCAGCTGGCTTCAACCAGATTTCTACCTCTTCATTCCAAAAGAATATTTCCCTGTTATTACTGCTCTTCTCTGCTGAATAGTGCTTTTAGGTATATTCAGAGTGTGTTTTTAAGATCCACCCCTTTTATTAGATCAGCTTAAAGACAACTTTTGTTTCTGTAATGCATATACTGTACATCCTCATGATGGGACTGCAAAGGACTAATTATTAAAGACACCTGTCAGGGAATAAGTCAGTGAAAATGCACAACGAATTCATTCTAACGTGCTCAAATAACTGTTATCCCCACAAGAATGAGAGAATAAATTAAAGTACATTAGCTTCTTTATTTGGCATCCATAAAGATAGTGAAAGGGAAGGAAACAAGTAGGTGCTGAGTGCCTACTTAAGGCTAGGCCTCAGTATAAGGGATTTTCACATACCTTAGCTCATACAGTCCTAGAAAACCCTGTTACATATGAATTATTATTTCCATATTTACAGGTAAGGCTATTGAGGCTGACAATATGTAAATTGCCCAGGTTTCTACACAGAGAGTGAGTGAACTAGAATTTGACCTGTCTGACTCTATGCTCTTTTCATTACATATTTCGTCTTGGGGTATGACTTAATGAAAGCAGATTTCAGTAACCCTCTCCCACCTTGAGCCTGCTCAATTTTTAGAGTAAGAACTATATGGAAATATTATGCCTTTGGGGACCAAATTACTCATACCTCAAGTAATGCAAGTTTCCGTTCTGTATTTTCACTTCCACAGCCTTCTCGTCCCTTTTCCTATTTGCATGAGCATGGGAATTTGCAGCAGAGCAAAACAGCAGTCCTAGGAAAAATGCGGTCATATCACTCTAAAAACTACTAAAGTGATAGTCCAGGAGAACCCATATAATTTCTCCCTCATCAAGACGTACCCTTCCGAAAAACAAATACAAACAAACAAACAAAACCAGACAGGAAGATACACACACACATCCCTCCGAAAAATTCTGCCTGTGTCTCCTAGCCTGGCTTGTGAGTTCCTTATGGATAGAAATCATTGGCTTTGGACCTCGTTGTGAACTCGGAACCTCTTATGGGAAGTGAATGGTGGTTTGGCTGGCTTGGCACTGCATAAATTGTTGGTGTCGATCTGAGGGTTTGTCCTGAGGGTTTAGAGAGCCAAAGGACAAAGCAAGCTAGCAGACGCTGCAGGAGACGGGCAGACAAAGGGTCAGAGGCAGGACTGAAGGTACAGAGCCAAGAGGTTAGTCTGGGGGAAGCAGAGATTTAGACAAGGGGAGGGCAGAAAACAGAGGAAAGACAACTACTATGAACAGCCTTGAAGAATCTGTAAACCTTCCACTTCGGGACCGCTCAGTTTTTAAAGTATAGGACATGTGAGGTGGGTGTTATGTGGAAGAATGGACAAGGATCTAGGATGGAGATTCATAAAAATTATCCATGAAACAGACGTGGGGTTCATTGTTGTTATCATAATATTTTAGGTCAGCTCTCCCCAGTCCCAACAACTAATAACTCCATTCTTCCCCGCAAAGAAAGCATTTTGTCTTGTCCTTTCTGTGAGGATAACCCTACTGGACCTCTTCCTGATGTATGCATGAGGTTGTACTTCTATCTTGCATATTTTCTTACCTCCCATTTCCTGCCACGTTTTCTACTATCTATATTATTGCAAATGTGACCTGCAAGTTTTTACATTTCCTTCTTAATTCTACAGTCATTTATTTGCTTTTTTTCCATAAAATTCCCTAAAAAATATTTATAGTCTGTGGAAACAGTAATATTCCCTGTAAATTAAAATGGAGATGCTCAGCACATCAGCATTCAGAAAACCTTCTAGCCATGGAGTCCAGTGGGAACCTGTCCTCATATACAAACTTTCCCCTTTAGTGTTACACAAAGAAGAATCTGGTACTTAAAGAATCCCCCCGGGGACTTCCCTGGTGGCACAGTAGTTAAGAATCTGCCTGCCAATGTAGGGGACACAAGTTCGAGCCCTGGTCCGGGAAGATCCCACGTGCCACGGAGCAACTAAGCCTGTGCGCCACAGCTACTGAGCCTGTGTTCTCGAGCCTGCGAGCCACAACTACTGAAGCCCGCGCGCCTAGAGCCCATGCTCCACAACAAGAGAAGCCACTGCAGTAAGTCTGTGCACCACAAGGAAGAGTAGCCCCCACTCGCTGCAACTAGAGAAAGCCCCTGTGCATCAATGAAGACCCAAAGTAGCCAAAAATAAATAAATTTATTTAAAAAAAAAAAAGAATCCCCCTGGAAAATAAGTAAGCACATCTATAAATTTGCTTTGCAATACCTATGTAAGGGACATTGTGATTCAGCCTTGAATAATAAAACACTGAAGTACAAAACATTGTTGGGACTTCTGCTGTGCTTAAAATAAAATCGATGCAATTCTCAAGCTAAAATTCAGGAAGTAGGTAGTTATAATCTAAAAGTGGGCTTGGGTTGGGATGTTTCCCTGACTCTTCTCCTCAGTAGAGAAGAGTAGCACTTGGAGTTATCTTTTCTTGGCCAGTGTACTCACTCTCTTCCAAAAGAAAAAAAAAATTCTTTAAATAAAAGTACTCAGAAGGGAGTATCACGGAAGCAGAGGAACAGTCTGTCAATCCCTCTATTCTCTCTGTGCAGACTTTTTCAGAGAATGAGAGGGAGGTGTCTTGACCCTGGGGTCTGCAACCAGGTTGGTTCCAGCAAGTCTCTGAAACGATGCTAAGTTCCATTTGGGCAGAAAACCAGGGGGTGGCATTTTCTTTCCTCTATAACTCTGGAGCTTGCTTTGATTGAATATCTCAAATCAATACAAGGCATGTCAGACTCTAAGTATTTTTAGGGTTAAAATGTGTCTGAGAATAGGTTGTTAGCATATTGAGCCAGAATTCAAAAAAAATATCTTCTTTTGAATTCAGAAAAACTCCCAAGGTCTCTTCACTACATCCTCACACAGTCCCCTTAGTGGGCTTGTGGTTGGGCCGGTTAAACGCAAATCTGAAAGCTATTTCCACTAATGCATCTGCTCTAGGCTGAGAGACTAAGTATTTGCTGTGTTTCCAGATCTTTCTGGTCCCTTATGGTTTGGAAATCAGAATGCACAGCTGCAATGTGGCAGTCAAAGCGCGGGAGCTGATCATTTACATTCTAACACACAGAGATTTCCTAGTCAAAGTTACTTATAAATCAAATAGATGTCATTTCATAAACACCCCCCAAACAACTGTACTCCAGTACTGAAATGGGAAGCAATGGTGTTAATGGGTAGCTAAGGACTAAAATCAATTTAACTTACAGGCACTCAGCTGCTACAACAGTTGTGAACATGTCTGAATGTTAATAAACACTGATTGGTATTAATATCTTACAAGACTTTAAATGTGGCTGGCATGAAATTCTTATTCTAATGGATAGAGAAGCTTGTTGACAAAGATTGATTCTTTTTTCCTTTGTCTAAAGAAATTTTCCGTAGCTTTGACAGTATTATCATCGGTTTCACAAAGATATTATGGCATTTCTTGAGTTTTAGAGACTATGACGTAATACTCTCATGAAAAGAGAGAAAGTTGGACACTCCTTTGTCACCCAGAGACAACACCAAAATGATACCAGGAGCTGCAAGTGGAATGTGAAAATTAGGAGAAAGACAGAGTGATTATATGCAGACCATGATAATATAGAACAGCTGGGAATGAGGGGCTGTCCCACAGAGAAGGCGACAGCAGCCATGACCTGCATAACAAAAGGTAATGTTAGGACATGGCTCCACTTTTGTTTCCTTTCAACGTGAGTGAAAAGGAACAAAATGAAAGGAAGTGAAATGTATTGACTGGAAATGCAAAGGGATCGGATTTTATCAAGTTTCATGTGAACTCTGAACTCTAATTTCTTTCTATTTTTTTCATCATTATTTGCCTTGACTACTCTGTGACGCGAAATGACTAGACTCAAGAATGGAGAGTTAAAGTTAGGGATTAATATGGATCAGTGTATTTTACTTGAATAATATCTATTATCTAGGATGGTTATATATTTTAACAGCTTTATTGAGGTATAATTGACAAATAAAACTTGTATACATTTAAGGTGTACGACTTGACATTTTGATATATGTATACACTGTTAAACGATCACCACAACCGAGCTAATAACATATCCATCACCTCACATAGTTACCATCTTTTCTTTTTTTCTGGTGAGAACACTTAAGCAAATTTCAAATATACAATACAGTATTGTTAACTATAGTCACCATGCTGTACACTAGATCTCCAGAACTTATTTATCACAAAGGTGACAATGCAGCGCAGTGGGGGAAAGGATTATCGTTTCAGCAATTAGTGCTGGGTAAATTGGATGTCCATATGAAAAAAAGAAGAATCTGTATCCCCCCAAGGATATACAAAAATAAATTCTAAGAGGGTTGCACGTTCTAATTGGTGAAAGGTTAATGTTTTAGAAGAAAAGACAGGAGACTATCTTCATGACTGTGGCACAGGCAAAAATATCTTTATGAACCTAGTGGCAGGGCAGGAATAAAGACTCGGACATAGAGAATGGACTTGGGGACACGGTGGGGGAGAAGGGGAAGCTGGGCAACGTGAGAGTAGCACTGACATATATACACTACCGAATGTAAAATAGATAGCTAGTGGGGTGCAGCAGCACAGCACAGGGAGATCAGCTCGGTACTTCACGACGACCTAGAAGGGTGGGATAGGGAGGGTGGGAGGGAGGCTCAAACGGGAGGGGATATGGGGATATATGTATGCATATGGCTGATTCATTTTGTTGTACAACAGAAACTAACACAGCATTGTGAAGCAATTATACTCCAATAAAGATGTATTAAAAAAAGACACACAAGGCATTTAAGTATATTGAGAAAAAAATTGATAAACTGAACTATAAGATTAAGAACTGTGTATCAAAAGACACCATTACAGGAGCAATACTACAGCCCATGGTATGAGGAGAGATATTTGTGATACAGATAACCAACCAAAGACTTGGAAACATGTTACGTAAAGAAAGTCATAAAGAAAAACACAGACAATACAAAAATAAACTTTTACTTTTACTTGAACAGGGAATATCCAAATGGCCAATACACGTATGAGAATATACTCAACTTCATTGGTCACCAAAAAAATGCCAAACTGAATTCAATGAAATAACCTTGTCAAAAAGTATAGTTTTCTAACAAACTTACGGTTACCAGAGGGTTAGGTGGGGAGGGATAAATTGGGAGATTGGGATTGACATACACACACTACTATATATAAAATTGATAACTAATAAGGACCTACTGTATGGCACAGGGAACTCTACTCAGTACTCTGTAATGGCCTATATGGAAAAGAATCTAAAAAAAGAGTGGATATATGTACATGTATAAGTGATTCACTTTGCTGTACACCTGAAACTAACACAACATTGTAAATCAACTATACTCCAATAAAAATTTTTAAGTATAGGTTTTTTTACCTTTTAGGATGTTTAGTTATTTGATGTTCTTTCTCCTATGTCTCCTTGTTAGTACATATGGTCAACTAGCCAAAGATAACAGGTAGGTCTTGTGTTAGTATCTACCTGTACTACATGGACAGGTAAGGAAAGTTGCATTTATCTCCTTCTTGGATCATGTGTATAACTATTCCTCCCACCCAGCCTTCTGACTCAAAGCACAGGGTCTACACAGTACATACGTCTTTGCTTTATATGTGGGCTTATATGTAGGAATACACCGTGTCTTTATCTGGGTGCTGATTATACAGGTGTGCTCAATTTATAAAAATGCATCCAACAGCACACTCATAATTTGTTTACTTCTCTGTATAAATGTTGTAGCTGTTATACTTCAATAAAAAAGTTTTAAAACTCAAATAACACCTGAACTCAAATGTTAACAGGTCCTCACTCTTTGCTACACCCTACAGAAAAGTTGAAAGGCTATTAATACAATTGGACGCACATATACTCTATACCTATATTCACCAGTTGTTAAAATTTTGCCACATTTGTTTTCTCTCTCTTCTCTCTCCCTCTCTCTATCCACATACACACACATTTTATCTATACCAGTTAAGAGTAAGTTGTAGACATTACTACACTTCACTTCTAAATTCTTCAGTGTGTATATTCTAAGAACAAGGACATGAACCATGAAAGTACTACATAACCACAATTCAATTATCATATTGAAAAAATTTTCTTATGTAAATTCTGTATTCAGATTTCCTCAATTTCCTCAATAATGTCATGTAGTTTATTTGTTTGTTTAAAGAGCCAGGCTCCTTACAATTAGTTGTCAAGTCTCTTCAGTGACCATTGCTCTCCTCTTCCCAGCCAGTCCCAGGAGGCAGGTTATCTACCCTCTCTACCCACAGCATCCCCTTGCAAGCACCCTCTGGGGTCTGAGAGAGGAGCCTGGAAGTGCTATGACATCCTTGTGTATGAGGTTCCCAGAGGCATTCTGTTCTTATGCTTGCTCACCCTCTTCTTTTAGCAATTCATTAAAAGTGACCTGAAATCTTACTTGCTTGCATAGTGACCCCACCTTCCTCGGTGCCCTGCCTCAGGCAAACCAGGGCTCATGTACTCTCTCTTCCTGAAGGCATCCATTTTTAACTCAGATTTCATGATAGTTGGACACACTGAAAACTTAGCTCTTAAATGGGTTCAAGAAAAATGATTTTATAAAATATGCAGCATTTGCCTGTTCCTAGGGTAGGAATGACACTCCTTCCAACTTTCCAGATCCTAAGAAGAAGCCAGAAGGTCACTCTATTTTTAAAATTCAATGTATTATCTTTCACAATTATTCTTTTTGATGTTCAAATTGTCCCAGATTCCAAATTTGGCCAGTCACAATGTCCTCAAGCTGGCTCTTGTGACTTTTTGACATGTTGTCATTTGTCCTTGAGCATTTTCCTTCTAGCAGAAGATCTTCCAGCTTGCTTTGTGTTTTCCTTGCCTCAGGCCTGGAGTCAGGTTATTTCTCCATGGATATTTGGTTCCTTTTACTGAGGAGTAGCAATAAGAAACCTGAGCACTAAATGTGCACATTGCCACATGCATCATTATTTCTAAATAATGTCATTTCAGTGACAAAGTGAAGAAATAAGAGGGCTGTTTTTAATCGTGAGTTCGTATTGATATTACCTATTCCATTTCAACACCACCTCCATTCCTTATTGTATTTCAACTCCCTCAGTGAGAGTTTTGGTTCCAAACATTGATATATTTAATCATTTACTCTATTCTAAAATAAAAATAAAATTATTTTAGAAGCACTATACTTATACTACTACCAATAACAAACCAACTAAAATCCCAGATTCCTTTGCAGTTCTGAGTGCATATACTGTATACATATAATGTACTGTGTTCAGATGTTACTTGATGCATTTTTGTGCTCGTTACAAATTTGATATGAAAAATTTTAGGTTCATTTGTTTTTGTTTATATTCAATTTTAGGTTTTTCCCCTCCTTGTTATAATTATACTGTTTTAAATATATAAAACATTGACTTGATTCAAAGGTAAAACTTATATTAAAAGATATATTCAGGGGCTTCCCTGGTGGTGCAGTGGTTGAGAGTCCACCTGCCGATGCAGGGGACATGGGTTCGTGCCCCGGTCCGGGAGGATCCCACATGCTGCGGAGCGGCTGGGCCCGTGAACCATGGCAGCTGAGCCTGCGCGTCCTTCCGGAGCCTGTGCTCCGCAATGGGAGGGACCACAACAGTGAGAGGCCCGCGTACCGCAAAAAAAAAAAAAAAAAAAGATATATTTAGAAGGTCTCACTTCCTTCCCTATTCCTTCCATTCTGTTCTCATTCATCACTTGTGGGTAATCAGTTCAGTTCTATTAGTTTCTGATTTATGCCACACCCCTCACCCCCCTACCACACATACATTTTCCCTTCTTTACTTGAACTAAAGATCAGCAGGATATTGAAGAAGATTTTCTGGCAGTTATCTTGGTTTATAGTGCAAATTCGTTTGCAAGAGAGGAAAAGTTCTAAAAAGTTTTTTTTTCATAAGGATGACAACTGACTTGAGAGATCAAAAGTTTATTGAAAATAAAATCTATATGCAGAGAACTGCATTCTCTTGCATCATTTGTCAAATATAATTTTTTTTTTTTGGTCGTGCCACGCGGCATGTGGTATCCTAGTTCCCCAACCAGGGATCGAACCCTCGCCCCCTGCACTGGAAGCACGAAGTCCCAACCACTGGACCACCAGGGAAGTCCCATTTGTCAAATACAGTTTTTGGTTGCATAAAAGTATAATAGGAAATATAATTGCTAGATAAGAACTGTCATAAAGATCAATTAATTTCTTACACTCTTGCTCCTATTTTTTCCTTCTTCTCTTTCTTCCTCCTTTTCTTTTCTTCCTTTACTACATGGATACTGGACATCCTTCTATGCATGGGGGTACAAAGATGAACGGTACAGATGAAATCCCTGCCCTTAAAAAACTATTCTATTTGGAGAGACTGACAGTGAATGAATTATAATAAAGCAGTGTAGAAAGATAGGCTGCCATTTCCCCACTTTACTGTTGGGTGGTAACAGCAGTTTAGGTGATGGATATACATCAATAGTTGCATTGTGTTAATAATATCTCAGTATCCATAGAAGTCAGGAGAAGGTAATTAATGGTATGAAATTCTCTTCCTTCCCTTTGTTTAACTGACCAAATTTGCTTTGACATAATATAGTGGAGATGGGAGCGTTGGGAATAAAGACTGTAAAACAGAAGCTCCTCTACAAACCAACTTTCACTTAGGAATTTGGAGAGATTAAGCAAAGCTGTGTGCTTGTGCAAGCGTGTCATTATCAGCCCCCTCTGTAGAAAATGGGGTCAGCAGTTGTGTGGTGATACAGTGTTGGTTGTTAACCCATAGCAAGTTTGTCACATTTGTGCTTTGTTTCCAGATCTGTTACAAACCGTGTCAAATTCCGTAAGTGCAAAAACATAGTAGTATTGAATGTGTTTAGAAAAACAGGTACATGATTATGACGGAAACCAAATTGATCTTGTCTCTACACAAATATACTTTGTCCCTAGACATGTTGTCCTCATAGATAAATGGACTTAGGATCAAACTTGGAAATCTAACGTGTACATAAGTATAGGAGCTTCTGAAGTTAAAAACATGGGAATCAATCCCATGTCTTTTAGATAGTAGCATTGGGTTCTAAAGTCATTTGTGTAAGTCAGAAATCCCCTGTAGTCAAAACAGTCTTTGAAAATTTCAAAAATGGTTTGTGTATGTAACTCTAAATAGTGATTTTAAAGTTTGAGCACTATTGAGTTAGTCTTTGTAAAAAGGCGGGAGGTAGGGGACAAAAATAAGCTCTAAATGCTGATGTCTTAGCATTAAAATCATTCAGCCTTTAAGATAATCATTAAATCTCTGAATGTAATAGAGGAAGGAAGGGGATTCTAAACTGCTTTTGCGTATCTTCAGATTGACTTCATGTTTCAAAGGCAATAAGCACAGTTATTTTCACACTTGTTAATTTGTGTGTTGTTTTGAGGAATAAACGAGGTATGTATGTGAAAGAACTTGGTCCAGGGCTTAGCACATGGTTGGTTCTCAATAAATAAATAGGAACTGATTTGAGCCTAAGATTTGCTCGATCAGATCCACATGAATATGACTTTAAAAAGTAATAGAGAAATACTCAGCTGCCTGCTGCCTGTCATTTCAAATATGCATTTCTTGGGACTCTGCTAAACTGTTGTCACAGTAACGCCTTTGGGAATTGGTCTCAGGGCCCCTTAAGTGGGATCATGCTCACCCAGGGTATAGGTTCTCAAATCAGTATGAAAAATAAATGCATTTGGACAACATGACTAAAGTATAGATGTCTTCTTATCTGTAGTTCAATGCACAATTCACCTTCTCCATTGTTCCTGAATATCTCTGTACCCTTTGCATTCTCCCGCCTCCCATTCATTAGAGCCCATGGAAACTTGCTGTTCAGTTTTCCAGCATTTTTCCTCAGTAAGAATATGCAGTCTCTAGGAGAAATTCCTTGGTAATTATTTTAATTCCCAGTAATGAGACAGAAAAAAATAATAACACCTTTTCTTAATTTTACTCACTTGAGTATTAATTAATTTGGAAAGCAGTGTGTGTTTTTCTCTGTACATGTTTGGGGCTAAATTAAAATTAACCCCTAAGGGGAAATACAGACTGCTTAGAGAAGTGCTTTTCTTTAAATATTTTTATCATCAATTTTTGTAAGGAAACTGCAAATATATTCTCCTTATTAAAAACACAGACAGTACAAAAGAATATAAAGTGAAGATCATAATCCTTACCACTCCCCCCAAATTCTAATCCACTCTCCAGAGAAAACCAAGTGCTCTTAACAGTTTTGTGTATAACTTTCCATACTTTTATCCTTTTATTCATATATGTATAGACACACATAAAAATATCTAGTATTCCTTTCTTTACCTTTAACAATACTGAAGTTAAATAACAATGTATTATAGTTCAACTTGCTCTTTTTCTATTAATGATGTATCGTGGTAACCTTGGCCTATGATCCACCCCACTTCTTTAAACTTGCTCCATACAATATTTCATAGTAATGCATGCACTATATAACCTATTTGATGTATATCTGTTTCTAGTTTTCACTGCTACAAATAATGTATCAAACAACATTACTGTTCCATTACTGTGCACATTTGTATTTTTCTAGGATAGATATCTGAGAGTGGACTTTCTAGGTCATAGGTAAAATCAAAAGATTTTACTAGATACTACAAAACTGTCCTCTATTAAAGGCTTGGTCATTGTGCACCAAGAATGCAAGAGAATACCTGCTTCCCTTACACCCTTGCCCTCGGTGGATATTCATTTTTATTTATTTATTCAGATAAGATAGAGGATAAATTACACCTATTTATTTTAATATGCTTTGCTCTCATAGCTAAAGAAGTGAACCATTTTTAAATTACCTTTATTAGCTATTCATTTATTTTCTTCTGTGTACTATTTGTGCTTTGTATGCATTTTAATGTTTGAATATTTGCCTTTTTCTTAATGAGTTTTAGGAACTCATTATATAACCCTGATATTGTTTTGGGTTGTATGTTACTCATCTTTTAACTTTAAGATGTCATTTTGTCTTTCAGAAGTTTTAAACTGTTATATAGTCAAATCTTTCATTTCTTTATGATTTCTGACTTTGGGGTATTGTTTAAGAAAGTCTTCTCAGACTTCCTTGGTGGTGCAGTGGTTAAGAATCAGCCTGCCAACGCAGGGGACATGGGTTCGAGCCCTGGTCCAGGAAGATCGCACATGCCGCAGAGCAACTAAGCCCACGCGCCACTACTGAGCCTGCACTCTAGAGCCCGTGAGCCACAACTACTGAGCCCACGTGCCACAACTACTGAAGCCCACGTGCCTAGAGCCCATGCTCTGCAACAAGAGAAGCCATGGCAATGAGAAGCCCGTGTACCGCAGTGCAGTGTAGCCGCCGCTCGATGCAACTAGAGAAAGCCTGCGAGCAGCAAGCCTGCATGCAGCAATGAAGAACCAATACAGCCAAAAATAAATAAATAATTTTTTTTTTTAAAAAAAGAAAGTCTTCTCCACTCCAGCGTTGTAAAAATATTCTCCTATATTTTCTTCTAACACTTTTGTAGGGTTTTATTTTATATAGACAATTCCTTAATCACAGGAATTTCTTTTGGTGTACAGAGTAGTCATCTTCTCTTTGTCTTTTTCCAAATGGATAACTAATTGATTCAACTATTACTAAATATTCTTTCCTCATGCATTTGAAACATTTCCCTTATTTTATACTAAATACCCCTATATACTTGGATTTTTTTTGGAACTTTCAAATCTGTTCTATACATACATTTGTAAATGGCCCCTCAAATACTGCCCTATTTTAATTGCTATAACATTATATAAATTTTTGATATCTGATGGAGTATGTACCACACTATTCTCAATTTTTAGGTTTCAAAATTCTTTGTATAGCTATTATATCATACTTGCTAATTTTGTTATTTCAATACCCTTGTTTATTTTTCATCTATTTTGTCAACTATTTATGAGAGGAGTAAGTTGACATCTCCTATTTAAATTATTTATTTATTATTATTTATTTATTTTTTATTTATTTTTTATTATTTATTTTTGGCTGTATTGGGTCTTCATTTCTGTGCGTGGGCTTTCTCTAGTTGCGGCGAGCGGGGGCCACTCTTCATCGCGGTGCGCGGGCCTCTTACCGCCACAGCCCCTCCTGTTGCGGAGCACAAGCTCCAGACGCGCAGGCTCAGTAGTTGTGGCTCACGGGCCCAGCTGCTCTGCGGCATGTGGGATCTTCCCAGACCAGGGCTCAAACCCGTGTTCCCTGCATTGGCAGGCAGATTCTCAACCACTGCGCCACCAGGGAAGCCCTAAATTGTTTTTTTGACTTTTCTTTGTAAACTTAATGATAAGTTTACATATCAGTGATTGTCAGCATATTTCAAATCTATTTTTTCAGATGCATAAAGTTTCCTGTTATAATGACTTGGTGGATAATAACTTCTTGTTCAATTCAAATATCACTCTCTTTTTCTTTTAATACATTTTATCTTTCAAATCTATTGTTACACTTGTTTTCTTTCTTTTATAGCATTTGTCTGGAATATCTGTTTTTCTTTTATTTTTTAAATTTCTTGTGTCATTTTAAGTTTGTCTCTTGGTTAAGAGCATACAGTTGTTTTTTTCTTTTTTTTTTCTGTAACCCTGGGTTATTTTACTTGGAAGCTCATTCACTTTTTTGTATTATACTTGGACTCTTCCCTTTCATCTTATGTTTCTATTGACCTTTTAATTATTCTTTTTTTCATATTTTTACCATTTATTGGCTTAATTGCATTTTAATTTTCTCTTTTAATATTTCTGCTAATAATCTGAAAGTCAGTCATACTGATTCTACTCTTCTAGAAGTTGTTTTTATATATTTAATGGACATATTTAAACAACTTATTATTATTATTCTGGGATAATTTTCCATGTGCCCAATTTTCTGTCCTCATTCTCTCTCTCCTTCCCTCTCTTTCTCCCTTACTCCATTTCTCTTCTTTTAATTTGTATTCTAGGATATTTTCTAAACTTGATCTTCTAGATCACTAATTTTGTTTTCAGCCTCATCCATTTTATTGTTAAATCCTTCTATTTATTTTTTTTAATTACAACAATCATGTTTTTCAGTTAAAATAAACTTTTTGTGCTTTTTTTTTTAAATGCGGTATTTTCTTATTTAATGGATAAATATCCTCTCTATTCTGAGAATATCAATATATTTTTTAAAACGTTCTTTTCTGGTCTCTGAATTATCTTTGCTTTCTCAGAAGTCATTTGTTCTCTTCATCCATCTCAGACTTGTTCACGCATTTGGTATTCTTGGCTGTCAGGGTACTCTTATGACAGAAAAAAATAGGTCAAAATAATAGGTAGTGCATTAGCTTTCTATTGCAACTGTAATAAATTACAATAAATTTAGCAGCTGAAAACAACACAAATGTATTATCTAACAGCTTTTGTGCATCAGGAGTCAGTGTGGGTCAGCTAGGTCCTCTACTCAGGGTCTCACTAGGCTGAAATGAGGATGTGACTCATAGTTGGGGTCTCATCTCATCTCAGGGTCCTCTTCCCAGCTCACTCGTTTTTGGCAGAATTCAGTTCCTTGTTGAATAAGTGAAGTCCTCATTTCCTTGGTTACTTTCTTCAGGGCAACTGTCACCTCCTAGAGCCTTGCCAAATGCAGTTCACATGATTGTTTACTTCTTCAAGGACAGCAGGAAAACATCTCTGCTGCTTTGAATTTCCCTGACTTCTTTTGCAGGCTCACCTGATAATTCCAGGCCCACTCAGTGTAATCTCCCTTTTGATTAACTCAAAGTCAAATTATTAGTAACCTAATCATGGGAGTGAAATCCCATTGTATTCCTAGGTTCTGTCCACATTCAGGGGAAGGAGATTACACAGAATGTGTACACCAAGGGGCCGGAATCTTGGGTGCCATCTCAGAATTCTATCAGAAGAGGCATAATTTTTTTCTGTAAGTGTTGATCTGTTTCCCCTACAGGCTCGCTATTTCTCCTGTAGGACAGTGAACTGAAAATTAGCCAAGGGGAGTGGGGATGGAAGTGTGTTGACTCGCTGGTTTTACAAGTTATCCAAAATAAGGAAGCTTTACATGAGGAATGAGGGTTCTTAGGACATTTTATTCCAGGAAAATGACTTTTTTCTATGGGATATCCAGGAACTATGAAGTCTGTTCTTCTCTTAATGTCCTACACTCAACCAGGAACTTTCTTAAGTGTTGCTGAGATGGATTGCGCTGGTGGTCTCACTGGCCCTGCTGTTCTTTGCTCATCTCTCTAATTAACTTTCCTAACAGCTGTCCCAAGACTCCCTCCTGATCTTGCTATTTAATCAGAGCTTGCAGTTTTTCTGGATCTGTTGTTACCTCTGTAGCTGCTGTTGGTTGTGGTGGTGGTATGTGTGTTTGAGGGTATCTTTTTCTCCATTTTTGTCCCATATGCTTTCTATCTTCCAGGAATTTCTCACAATCTTTTATCTGTTGACAGCATAATTTTAAAATTTGCTTTCTCATGCTGCTAAAGATTTATTCACCATAAAATATATTTTCTATATTTAAAAGGGATTTGAGGTAGGAAGGGAGGTAAATACATTTGCCCATTTCATCATTTTGCTCTAATTTCCAATTTTGATGTTTTTAACTTTACAAAATCAAGATTTTTTTGCAATTAGGGTTAACTGTCTACACGTAGATAATTTAATAAAGCTCTCAAGCTGTTATCCTTACCCTTTGCTCTTCTAATCTTTACTCTTCCCTCCTTAGTTCTCCAAGTATGAAGGACAGAGAAAAGGCAAATATGAAAATCAAATACTACTTTTCCTTCTGTGTTTATCCACTGTGAAAAAGTTGATTTTGGTTGAAATTTCTGGCTATAATGAAGGCTTTGCATTATTAGTGGATTCTCTCCCCACCTGAATACCCAGTGCATGGATAATCAAGGCACTTCATTGCCTTCAAATGATGAGAACATTTTCATGAAATAGGCTTATTTAATAAGCTATCAAAAGCAAAAAGAGGGCTTCCCTGGTGGCGCAGCGGTTGAGAGTACGCCTGAGGATGCAGGGGACACGGGTTCGTGCCCCGGTCCGGGAAGATCCCACATGCCGCGGAGCGGCTGGGTCCGTGAGCCATGGCCGCTGAGCCTACGTGTCCGGAGCCTGTGCTCCACAACGGGAGAGGCCACAGCAGCGAGAGGCCCGCTTACCACAAAAAAAAAAAAAAAAAAAGCAAAAAAAGAGTGGAATCAAGTTAGCAACTTCTCTTAGGGAGCTAATGTGGAAAACACGGAGAGAGCCAACCTCACAGAGAATGATGGAGTTTCCTAACTAGGTAATAAAGTGCAGAATGTCTTATCAAGAGATAACACAGCATGGTTTAGCCCATGATTTAAGGGAGAGATCTTAAAGAATCAGATTTTGAAAGGGGCGTGTAAGTATTAGATCAAACAACATATATAACATATGTGTGTGTGTGTGTGTGTGTGTGTGTGTATATACATATATATATATGTGTATATATATATATGTATATATATAGAGAGAGAGAGAGACTAGTCCAACTCACAGGTGGTCAGATTTTTAACTCAGTTTATAGTTATAGTTTTTAAGTCAGTATACAAGTATACTCAAGTATGATGAGTATACTTGTATGTTAAAAGCATATAAGAAACCAGAGCATAAATTCAGGCCCTGAGAGAGTAACAGTAACTGACATATAGGAAAAGGGAGAGCCGTTTCACATGACTTTCAGCAGAAAGTAGTATAAAGGGAATCAGAGGAAAAATGTTTTAGAGAAAGCCAGGGCTTGCAAAATGGGCCAGGTGAAAAGAATATTAATTCTAATATACAAGGCAAGCATTCAAGGGTGAAGGACTCGAGATTGTAATCCATCCTTTTCTATGCCAGATTGAGTGCCATCCATACCATGCCAAGCAAACCTTCTATTTAGGGCCATGAACTCAGTGGAAAATTGAGTAACATCTCTAAATTCTATTCACTTCCTTTTCCAGTTCATTAAAGGCATTGAACTAGACCAGACCCAATATGGACCCTTGCAACACCCCACTACACATTGCTTTAGACTTAATTATGCTGTCATTAATCATTTGCCAATTGTTTATAATCATCCAAGCATTTTTAATATAACTAGATTCTTATTCAAGCCTGTTTTAAATTAATTTTGTAAATAAGATTTGGAGGGCTCAGATACAATGATCCATTGGCACCTACATCCATCAATTAGGCAGCATTCTCCCTCTCTCCTCCTTGGGGGTTGTCCTGGTAGGATGTGCCCTCTATGCAGATCCGGCCTTCTGTTAGACATAGTTCTTCTGTGCTCTGGTTGCTTACAACTTTTCTCTTTCAATAGCTGCACCACAACTTTTTAATCTGTCGACATAACAACCAGATGATCCTGACCCAAATCATTTCTTATTTCTTAAAAATTGATTACACATCTATTTTGTTCCTTGTTCATTTTTCCACCCACCACGCTCCTGTCTGTTTTCAGCAATATGCCTTAGTTTTCCATTGGAAATAACTTGATGTATTTCTTTAACACTGTTTAAGTATTTTATGCTTGGATGTGTGTCACAAACATTGCCATTTTGGTTTTTTTAAATTTTTATTGGAGTATAGTTGATTTAAAATGTTGTGTTAGTTTCTGCTGTACAGCAAAGTGAATCAGTTATATATATATCCATGCTTTTTTAGATTCTTTCCCATATAGGTCATTACAGAGTATTGAGAAGAGTTCCCTGCGCTATTCAGTAGGCCCTTATTATCTATTTTATACATTGCCATTATGGATGTATTAAATGTTTTATAACTTTCTCAGACTGCTTTTTTTAAAAATAAATTTATTTATTTATGTTTGGCTGCGTTGGGTCTTCGTTGCTACTCGTGGGCTTTCTCTAGTTGCAGCGAGCAGGGGCTACTCTTTGTTGTAGAGGGGGTTACTCTTCATCGAGGTGCATGGGCTTCTCATTGCAGTGGCTTCTCTTGTTGTGGAGTACAGGCTCTAGGCATGGCACACGGGCTCAGTAGTTGTGGCACACAGGCTTAGTTGCTCCCCGGCATGTGGGAGCTTCCCGGACCAGGGCTCAAACCCGTGTCCCCTGCATTGGCAGGCGGATTCTTAATCACTGCACCACCAGGGAAGTCTCTCAGACTACATTTTGAAAAGAGCTATTTTTCTTAATTTTTTCTACAGACTTAAAAATATGGTTCCATACTCTCCTTTAAAAATAAGTTTTGTTACAGGTTCTATTTTTCTGGACTCAATCCTTTACCAGCTCTCTGTATCTTTCTTTATTTTTAACTAATAAAACCTAAGTTTTACATGTACATACTTTAGAATCAAATAGTTCTACAAGGTTTTTAATGAAAAAGAGAAGTCCTCCATTCCCACTCCAGCATCTACCTCTCCAAGAGATATCACATTTAACTCTTAGCTGAATTTTGGTATTTACCTCCAAGACTTGAAATAATGTGCTTGAATTTTTATCATTAATTTTTATTTTAGACATTATTGTCTTCCCATTATAAAAAATAGAGTTTGGCTCCTTTTCCTCCCCTGATCCTACCATTCATGTGTTCCCTTTCTTTTACCTTGTCCTCCCAATATGACTGTATCATAATTTTGTTAGGTTAATAAGTATCAGGGTTTATTTTATTATGATTACATAAATGCTGTCCATAGTTGAAATACATGGCAAACTCTGGTAACTTATTCTTTCTTGCACAATTTTTTCTTTTCTTTGGAATTAATGATTGTCTTGATTTTTAAATTTACTTATCACTAATTCATCCCCTGGCTTGCCATCAGTTGTCAAAGGCTCCTCTCAAGACTGTCAGGCTCATTAGCATTACCTCCATTTTAGCTTGCTAAAGAAGGACCTTACAGAAACTTCTGACATCATCAATCTGGAATGGTAGTTCTCCAGGTATGATGCACAGCTCTCATCCTGGGATCTCCTTTCACCATCATCCTGGCATTCCTTCTGTCTCCTATTCTATTGGCTCTCCTTGTCCCTCTATCCTATGTTTCCCTCTTTCTTGACTTAATTTCCAAGAGCCCTGAAAATACAGGAATGGAAGAGGATGCTTTGAGGGACTCGTATGTCTGAAGATGCTTTATGTTACTCTTACACATTGAGTGGCTGGAAACAGATACCTAGATTAGGACCGTTTTCTTTGTTTAAGGCATTACTCTATTGCCTTCAAGCTTCCAGTATTGCTAATGAAAATTCTAAAATGTTCTGATTCCAACTTCATTAGTATTCTAGGTTCTTTAGTATTCCATATTGCTAGTGAAAATTCTAAAATGTTCTGATTCCAACATCGTTAGTATTCTAGGTTCTTTAGTATTCCAGCTTCTAACGTATTAGAATGAACTTTTTGGCCAGCCCAATATTTGGCCGGTTTCTTTTTCATTCTTTCTCTTTGTGTCCTGTGTCCTGAAATTTCACAGTGATGTACTTCAATGTAGATCTCTTTTTATCCATAAGTATTGCACACTGCGTGCCCTTTCAACCTGGAAATTAAGTTGTGCTATTCTAGAATTCTTTCCTCACTTACTTTGTTGATTATTTCTTCCCTTCTATTTTTCTTTCTTTCCTCTTTCTGGAACTCCAGTTATTTGAATATTAAAACTTACTAAATTAATATTCTAATTTGATTTTCATTTTGATCTCTTATTTTTCATCTTTTTGTTCTTCTGCTCTACTTTCTGGGATATTTCCTTAATTTTATCTTTCAATTCTTCTATTAATCTATTCACTTTTGTTATATTTTCAGTTTCTAATAGGTTTTGTTTCTAATATTTTTTTCTAATAAGTTTAGTTTCAGGTTCTAATAGAACTTCAGTCCTGTCTAATTTCATATTTGCATTATCTTTTGTTACCTAAATGTGTTTTCCCCAACATTTTATTATGAAAAATTTCAAACATATATAAATGGTGAAAGAGTAGTAAGATAATAACCATATATACACTACTCAAATAAATGTTAACATTTTACTGTAATTTGTTTTATCTTTTATAACTTTTTGTCAAGACATTTGAAAATCAATTGCAGATATCATGTCACTTCACCCCCAAATTCTTTGGTGGGTTTAGGGCGATAAGCTCATCCTTACTTGCCCAGGATTTTCCTGGTTTTTAAAGTGAATGTCTGTGTCTTGAGGACCCCCTCCAGTCCTGGGCAAACCAGGACCCTTGATCAGCCTAAGTGGGTGACTCTAGTAATGACATTCCCCTATGAAACCACTGTACCATTATCATACCTAAGAAAAATAATGGTAATTCCATCATTATATCATTTTAATTCTGCTCTACATTAAATTTATCCAACTATCTTTTATAATGTGTGTGTGTATTTAGGTCTCTACCCTCTCTGTTTCTTTTTTTCTCTGACATTGACTTTTTAAGAAATTAAACCAGTCATCTTATAGAAAAATGTCTCATATCATATTTTGGTTTTGTCTGATTCTTCTTGATGTCTTATTCCTCTTCTGAAATTATATCCTGCATATTAGCAAAAAGGTCTAAAGTTTAATTAGACTGAGGTTAAATATGTTTGGCAAGAACATTCTGTAGGTTATAACATGCTTCTCAGAGTGTATCACATCAGAAGGCAGAAAATGTGAAGGTTCCCCACTGTTAGTGATGTTAAGATTGAACTATTAGGTAAACTGATCATTACATGATCTCTCCACTAGGAATGAATGTTACTTCCTTTGCAATTAGCAAGTAATCCGTGGGATGATATTTTAGAACCCTTCAAATATTCTGCTCCTCACAATCTTTCATCTCATGATTTTAGCCTCCATTGATTATTTTTATTTGGAACATTTTTTCAAATGGTGTTGCAAAACGGTGTTTTTTCTAATTCACTTATTCCTTCTACATCTATTAGCTGATGTTCTTCTGTAATAAAGACATTTCCCTGAGCTGGGAATAAACTATATTTTCTCCTAAAAAGGCTTAGTAAATGTTTACTTTTTTGTCTTTCATTGCAATTTTCAGAGTGAGGAATGGCACTGTTGTCCCTCCGAAGGTGGAAAATAGGGTCTCGCTCTCTCCCTCCTTCTCTCTATCCAATGTGGACTCCTGGATTTTGTTGTGGTTGTTAATATAAAAGATTCAAAAGCTAGTTTACTAAGATTTTTTTTCAAGTTATATTGTATAAAAACGATTGATGGTTATCTTGATGGTTTTAAAATGAACAATGTATTTGATCACTTTCCTACTGCAGTTTAATAAAGTGTTTCCTGCTTATTTTTTAAAAACCCAAATACAACATCAGATATATTTCTATATATGTTGATATCTATCTCTCTACATGTAGCTCCTTTTCCCAAAATGGAATCTTAGTGGAGGTGTCTATCAATGTCTACCAATCCCAAACACCTTTGCATCTGTTTTTACCATGTGGCCTGTATCATTTCTCTGCTCTAAAGGTCAAAGCTGATTGGACCTGGCTAGTGGGCATCTGTCACAAATGCTGGTGATCCAACCGTGGTCTATGTGACCTGCCTTAAAAAGAATAACTGGGCCAGTAAGAAACCTTTACCAGGAATTTGGAATTGGGAAACTGAGAAACTGAAGCAGTTAGTAGTGACACTGAAGTAGAGGTAGGAAGAGAGAGGCCTTGGTGAACACATTAAGCAAGAGTCACATGAAAGTCAAAGCTGTGGGAGCAGAAACTATGAGAACAACAGAGGAAAGGAAATCAAGTGGGTTTCTGTGCCAGGGCAGTGTTCTCATCCTGTTCCCCATCCCAGGGAATGGCACCATCATGCATCCGGTAGCCCCAGCCTAGTGCAAGACATTGTTCTTGCTCACCTAGAGTAAATGGCTTACCTGCAACCCCTCCAGCCCCTCTCTAAGCCATTCTCCACAAAAAAGTGTAAATCCAATCCTCTCACCACTGCTCCCACCCCATCCTCCACCCCCTTACATTTTATCAGTGACTGCCCATCTTACATAAGAGGGAGACAGAAATCTTCACACGGCTTGCAATAAGGTACCATATAATCTCTCCGCTGCATCCACATGAGCCTTTTATTAGTGCTTTGTTCTTGTGTTCTTGGGACTTTGTACGTACTGCCCCTGTGCCTGGAACACTATTGCCTGTTTCGTAGACAACTCCTTCTCCCACCTTGCTGAAACATCACTTTTTAGGATACCCATTCTTTTCTTATAGCCTCTCATAGGTCTGTGAACTCCCCTTAATAGCATACATTATAGTTAAATTTTTTCATTTTTATTTTTGTGACTATTTGAATAACACCTCTCTCTCCATTATCCTAGAAACACTAAGGCCACCAAGTCTGGTTATCGTGCACCATTTAATTTCAGTATCTAACACAGTTCTCAACACATAAAAGGGGCTCAGAAAATATTTATTGGGTGAATGAATGAGAAGCAAAGAAACCAGAGAAGAACATGAACTAGTTTCTCTTTGTTTTTCCCCACACCACATTTAATTCATCAATCAGTTGCGTAGAATTGACCTTCACAATGTAAATTCACACCAGAATCTGAACACTTCTCATTACCACCACTGCTACTAGCCTAGTCTGAGCCACCATTAACTCTCACACGGACACTGTATTAGCCTCCTTCTTGGTCTCCCTTCTACTCTAGGCCCCTGCAGAGCAATCAGAGTGAACCCTTAAAACATCAACCCTACATGACACCCTTCAATGCCTTCCCATGACAATCAAAGTGAAGTCTAAACTTTTTATTATAGTCATGAGCGTCTACAATACCCTTGCTTACCAATTCTAATTCATCTCATCCACCTCCCTCTTCATACTACCCAGTTACGCTTGCCTTTTTGCTACTCTTTCTACACATGAAATCCATTCTGGCTCCAGTGACTCTGACAATTATATTCTCTTTGCCTGGAATATATTTCCTTGTATTACTTCCTCTGTTCTTTCAGATATTTGCTCAAAAGTCACTTCCACAGAGGCCTTATCTGACACCCTGATCCCCATACTTTATGTAACCCTATTGTTCATTTTCCTTATAGAAAATTTTACTTTCTCAAAGAAAACACAAGTGTAAGTCTGTGAGCTTGGAATAGGCAGTGGTTTCTTAAATATGACACCAAAGCACAAGCCATCAAAAAAAAAATAAAGATAAATTGGATTTCATAAAAATTTAAAACTTCTCTTTTTCAAAAGGTACTAACAAAAAATGAAATGACAATCCACAGTATGGGAGAAAATATTTGCAAATCATATATTTGAAAAGGATCTAGTATTAATAATACATAAAGAGCTATTACTACTCAATAATTTTTAAAAAACTTTTTTTTTTTACTAAACGTTACTTTTTTTCAATTTATTTTTCTTTATTTTATTTTTGGCCACATTGGGTCTTTGTTGCTGTGCATAGGCTTTTCCCTAGTTGTGGTGAGTGGGGGCTACTCTTTGTTGCTGTGCATGGGATTCTCATTGCAGTGGCTTCTCATTGCGGAGCATGGGCTCTAGGCATGCGGGCTTCAGTAACTGTGGCATGTGGGCTCAGTAGTTGTGGCTCGCAGGCTCTAGAGCACAGGCTCAGTAGTTGTGGCACACGGGCTTAGTTGCTCTGCAGCATGTGGGATCTTTCTGGACCAGGGCTCGAACCCCTGTTCCCTGCATTGGCAGGCAGATTCTTAACCACTGTGCCACCAGGGAAGCCCCAAAAAACTTTTTTTAATGAGCAAAGAATTTGAATCCACATTTCTCCAATGAAGATATACAAATGGTGAACAAGAACATGAAAAAATGCTCAATATAATTCGTTACTAAGAAAAGGCAAACCAAAACCATAATGAGATACACTTAACACCTACTAGTATGGTTGCTATAGCCAAAAAAAAGAATAAAAGGAAAATAAGTGTGGGAGAGGATACAGAGAAATTAAAACATTCATACATTACTGGTGGGAATGTAAAATGGTGCAGCCATATTGGAAAATAGTTTAGCAGTTCCTCAGAATGTTAAACATAGAGTTACCATTTGACCCAGCAAATCCACTTTTATGAATATACCCAAGATAGTTGAAAACAGATGTTCATACAAAAGTTTGAAAAAACTAAATGCAAATTATGAGCACATTAAAAATATCCTGATATAAAGGCATTATTAGCTTTCACAACTTCAGCTATAATTTTCTTTTCAATTTTTAAGTTTTTAAAATAGCTTTGAGGAGGAACCAAGATGGTGGAGTAGAAGGGCGTGCTCTCACTCCCTCTTGACAGAACACCAGACTCACAACCAGCTGCTGGACAATCATCGACAGGAAGACACTGGAACTCACCAAAAAAGATACCCCACATCCAAAGACAAAGGAGAAGCCACAATGAGAAGGTAGGAGGAGCACAATCACAGTAAAAACAAATCCCATAACTGCTGGGTGGGTGACTCACAGACTGGAGAACACTTACGCCACAGAAGTCCACCCACTGGAGAGAAGGTTCTGAGTCCCACATCAGGCTTCCCAACCTGGGGGTCTGGCAATGGGAGGAGGAATTCCTAGAGAATCAGACTGTGAAGGCTAGTGGGAATTGATTGCAGGACTTTGACAGGACTGGGGGAAAGAGAGACTCCATGCTTGGAGGGCACACACAAGGTAGTGTGTGCATCAGGACCCAGGGGAAGGAGCAGTGACCCCAGGGGAGACTGAACCAGACCTACCTGCTAGTGTTGGAGGGTCTCCTGCAGAGGCAGGGGGGATGGCTGTGGCTCACTGTGGGGACAAGGACACCTGCAGCAGAAGTTCTGGGAAGTACTCCTTGGCATGAGCCCTCCCAGAGTCTGTCATTAGCCCCATCAAAGAGCCCAGGTAGGCTCCAGCATTGGGTTGCCTCAGGCAAAACAACCAACAGGGAGGGAACCCAGCCTCACCCATCAACAATTAAGCGGATTAAAGTTTTACTGAGCTCTGCTCACCAGAGTAAAAGTCAGCTCTACCCATCACCAGTGGTTCCCATCAGGAAACTTACACAAGCCTCTTAGATAGCCTCATCCACCAGAGGGCAGACAGCAGAAGCAAGAAGAACTACAATTCTGCAGCCTGTGGAACAAAAACCACATTCACAGAAAGAGAGACAAGATGAAAAGGCAGAGGGCTATGTACCAGATGAAGGAACAAGATAAAACCCCAGAAAAACAACTAAATGGAGATAGGCAACCTTCCAGAAAAAGAATTCAGAATAATGATAATGAAGATGATCAAGGACCTCGGAAAAAGAATGGAGGCAAAGATCGAGAAGATGCAAGAAATGTTTAACAAAGACCTAGAAGAATTAAAGAACAAACAAACAGAGATGAACAATACAATAACTGAAATGAAAACTACACTAGAAGGAATCAATAGCAGAATAACTGAGGCAGAAGAATGGATAAGTGACCTGGAAGACAGAATGGTGGAATTCACTGCTACAGAACACAATAAAGAAAAAAGAATGAAAAGAAATGAAGACAGCCTAAGAGACCTCTGGGACAACATTAAATGCAACAACATTCGCATTATAGGGGTCCCAGAAGGAGAAGAGAGAGAGAAAGGAGCAGACAAAATATTTGAAGACATTTTAGTCGAAAACTTCCCTAACATGGGAAAGGAAATAGCCACCCAAGTCCAGGAAGCACAGCGAGTCTCAGGCAGGATAAACCCAAGGAGAAACACGCCGAGACACACAGTAATCAAATTGGCAAAAATTAAAGACAAAGAAAAATTATTGAAAGCAGCAAGGGAACAACAACAAATAACATACAAGGGAACTTCCATAAGGTTAACAGCTGATTTCACAATAGAAACTCTACAAGCCAGAAGGGAGTGGCATGATATACTTAAAGTGATGAAAGGGAAGAACTTACAACCAAGATTACTCTACCCGGCAAGGATCTCATTCAGATTCGATGGAGAAATCAACAGCTTTACAGACAAGCAAAAGCTAAGAGAATTCAGCACCACTAAACCAGCTCTACAACAAATACTAAAGGAACTTCTCTAAGTGGGAAACACAAGAGAAGAAAATGATCAACGAAAACAAACCCAAAACAATTAAGAAAATGGATAGGAACACACATATCGATAATTACTTTAAATGTGACTGGATTAAATGCTCCAACCAAAAGACCCAGGCTTACTGAATGGATACAAAACCAAAACCCATATATATGCTATCTACAAGAGACCTACTTCAGGCCTAGGGACACATACAGACTGAAAGTCAAGGAATGGAAAAAGATATTCCATGCAAATGGAAATCAAAAGAAAGCTGGAGTAGCAATACTCATATCAGATAAAATAGACTTTAAAATAAAGAACGTTACAAGAGACAAGGAAGGACACTACATAATGATCAAGGGATCAATCCAAGAAGAAGATACAACAATTATAAATATATATGCACCCAACGTTGGAGCACCACAATACTTAAGGCAACTGCTAACAGCTATAAAAGAGGAAGTCAACAGTAACACAATAATAGTGGGGGACTTTAACACCTCACTTATACCAATGGACAGATCATCCAAAATGAAAATAAATAAGGAAACAGAAGCTTTAAATGACACAACAGACCAGATAGATTTAATTGATATTTATAGGACATTCCGTCCAAAAACAGCAGATTACACTTTCTTCTGAAGTGCACACGGAACAGTCTTCAGGATAGATCATATCTTGCGTCACAAATCAAGCCTCTTTAATTTAAGAAAATTGAAATCGTATCAAGTATCTTTTCTGACCACAACGCTATGAGATTAGAAATGAATTACAGGGAAAAAAACGTAAAAAACACAGACACATGGAGGCTAGACAATATGTTACTAAACAACCAAGAGATCACTGAAGAAATCAAAGAGGAAATCAAAAAATATCTAGAGGCAAATGACAATGGAAACACGATGATCCAAAACCTATGGAATGCAGCAAAAGCAGTTCTAAGAGGGAAGTTTATAGCAATACAAGCCTACCTCAAGAAACAAGAAAAATCTCAAGTAAACAATCTAACCTTACAGCTAAAGGAACTAGAGAAAGGAGAACAAACAAAACCCAAAGTTAGTAGAAGGAAAGAAATCATAAAGATCAGACCAGAAATAAATGAAATAGAAACAAAGAAAACAATAGCAAAGATCAATAAAACTAAATACTGGCTCTTTGAGAAGATAAACAAAATTGATAAACTTTTATCCAGACTCATCAAGAAAAACAGAGGGAGGACTCAAATCAATAAAATTAGAAATGAAAATGAAGTTACAACGGACACTGCAGAAATACAAAGCATCCTAAGAGACTATTACCAGCAACTCTATGCCAAAAAAACGAACAACCTGGAAGAAATGGACAAATTTTTAGAAAGGTATAACCTTCCAAGTCTGAATCAGGAAGAAATAGAAAATATGAAAAGACCAATCACAAGTAATGAAATTGAAACTGTGATTAAAAATCTTCCAACAAACAAAAGTCCAGGACCAGATGGCTCCACAGGTGAATTCTATCAAACATTTAAAGAAGAGCTAACACCCATCCTTCTCAAACTCTTCCAAAACATTGCAGAGGAAGGAACACACCCAAAGTCATTCTATGAGGTCACCATCACCCTGATACCAAAACCAGACAAAGATACTACATAAAAAGAAAATTACAGGCCAATATCACTGATGAATATAGATGCAAAAATCCTCAAAAAATACTAGCAAACAGAATCCAACAACACGGTAATAGGATCAAGCTCCATGATCAAGTGGGATTTATCACAGGGATGTAAGGATTCTTCAATATACGCAAATCAATCAATGTGATACACCATATTAACAAACTGAAGAAGAAAAACCATATGATCATCTCAATAGATGCAGAAAAAGCTTTTGACAAAATTCAACACCCATTTATGATAAAAACTTGCCAGAAAGTGGGCATACAGGGAACCTACCTCAACATAATAAAGGCCATATATGACAAGCCCACAGCAAACATCATTCTCAATGGTGAAAAACTGAAAGCATTTCCTCTAAGATCAGGACCAAGACAAGGATGTCCACTCTCACCACTATTATTCAACATAGCTTTGGAAGTACTAGCCACGGAAATCAGAGAAGAGAAAGAAATAAAAAGAATCCAAATTGGAAAAGAAGAAGTAAAACTGTCACTGTTTGCAGATGACATGATACGAAACACAGAGAATCCTAAATATGCCACCAGAAAAGTTCTAGAGCTAATCAATGAATTTGGTAAAGTTGCAGGATACAAAATTAATGCACAGAAATCTCTTGCATTCCTATACACTAATGATGAAAAATCTGAAAGGGAAATTATGGAAACACTCCCATTTACCATTGCAACAAAAAGAATAAAATATGTAGGAATAAACCTACCTAGGGAGACAAAAGGCCTGTATGCAGAAAACTATAAGACACTGATGAAAGAAATTAAAGATGATACCAACAGATGGAGAGATATACCATGTTCTTGGATTGGAAGAATCAATATTGTGAAAATGACTATACTACCTAAAGCAAACTACAGATTCAATGCAATCCCTATCAAGTTACCAATGGCATTTTTTATGGAACTAGAACAAATCATCTTAAAATTTGTATGGAGACACAAAAGACCCCGAATAGCCAAAGCAGTCTTGAGGGAAAAAAACGGAGCTGGTAGAATCAGGCTCCCTGATTTTAGACTATACTACAAAGCTACAGTAATCAAGACAATATGGTACTGGCACAAAAACAGAAACATAGATCAATGGAACAAGATAGAAAGGCAAGAGATAAACCCATGCACCTATGGTCAGCTAATCTAGGACAAAGGAAGCAAAGATACAAAATGGAGAAAAGACAGTCTCTTCAATAAATGGTGCTTGGAAAACTGGAGAGCTACATGTAAAAGAATGAAATTAGAACACTCCCTAACACCATATACAAAAATAAACTCAAAATGGATTCAAGACCTAAATGTAAGACCAGACAGTATAAAACTTAGAGGAAAACATAGGAAGAACACTCTTTCACAGCAAGATCTTTTTTGATCCACCTCCTAGAGTAATAGAAATAAGAATAAAAATAAACAAATGAGACCTAATGAAACTTAAAAGCTTTTGCACAGCAAAGGAAACCATAAATAAGATGAAAAGACAACCCTCAGAATGGGAGAAAATATTTGCCAATGAATCAATGGACAGAGGATTAATCTCCAAAATATATAAACAGCTCACGCAGCTCAATATTAAGAAAACAAACAACCCAATCCAAAAATGTGCAGAAGACCTAAATAGATATTTCTCCAAGGATGATATAGAGATGGCCAAGAAGCACATGAAAAGCTGCTCAACATCACTAATTATTAGAGGAATGCAAATTAAAACTACAATGAGGTATCACCTCACACCAGTTAGAATGGGCATCATCAGAAAATCTACAAACAACAAATGCTGGAGAGGGTGTGGAGAAAAGGGAACCCTCTTGCACTGTTGGTGGGAATGTAAATTGATACAGCCACTATGGAGACCAGTATGGAGGTTCCTTAAAAAACTGAAAATAGAATTACCATATGATCCAGCAATCCCACTACTGGGCATATACCCAGAGAAAACCATAATTCAAAAAGACACATGCACCCCCATATTCACTGCAGCACTGTTTACAATAGTCAGGTCATGGAAGCCACTTAAATGCCCATCGACAGACGAATGGATTAAGAAGATATGGTATATATATACAATGGAATATTACTCAGCCATAAAGAAGAATGAAACTGAGTCATTTGTTGAGACATGGATGGACCTAGAGACTGTCATACAGAGTGAAGTAAGTCAGAAAGAGAAAAACAAATATCGTATATTAACGCATGAATGTGGAACCTAGTAAAATGGTACAGATGAACTGGTTTGCAGGGCAGAAGTTGAAACACAGATGTAGAGAACAAACGTATGGACACCAAGCTGGGAAAACCACGGTGGGGTGGGGATGGTGGTGTGCTGAATTGGAAGATTGGGATTGACATGTATACACTGATGTGTATAAAACTGATGACTAATAAGAACCTGAAGTATAAACAAACAAACAAAAAAAATTGATACTAAACTTTCTTTGGGTTATTTGTATGGAAATATGTTAATATAAATGTTTCAGACATTACATGAAATTTCTAAAAATCTTATATGTTCTCGTATAATAAGTCATAATTCTAGTTATTACTTTAAAATGTGTATCTCAGAAATAACTGAATTTCCTTGTTAATTGCATTATTATGAACTTTCATCAAATCTTTAACCATGGTCATTTTTAAGTCTTTTGTCATTTACAGACAGTTCTGGGTGTACTCTGATGCTTTTGCAAAACTATAAAAGGGTTCCTATAAAAGGGTTTCACCTTCAAGGAATTCATGGAAAAGACTCTGACAAGTACAGGTTTCTAGTAACTGACTATACTGCTGGACTGAATGAATAAGCATTTTCAGAACTCTAATGGAAAACTGATGAATTCAGAAAAGTGCTAACAAAAGATGAAGATGAAAAAAAATTAATTACATGGGACTGAGTGAACTGATGAGGATGATTATAATTTTTGTGACTTTCTGTTTGAATAAAAAAAAAATCCCACAAGGACTCAGAGGCAAAAAATATACAAATCAATTTTCACTGCAAAGTAAAGGAGCTGTTACAGTGGAGGATTACTGGACTGAATGTCAATATTATGAGTGTGTTTCGTGTTTGGTAATTGCAATCATTGTTGCTTTTGTCGTGGTGATCCATTTACAATGCTTGGTGTCAGTTTATCTCTTGTAAAAATAAAATACAGTGTGTGTGTGTGTGTGTGTGTGTGAAAAAAATTAAAAAAAATAGCTTTGAATGAAAGACAATTATTAAGAATTTTCAGTGAAACAAAAAGCTAAGGTGAAAATGCAGAATAAAATAATTTAAAGTAGCCCTTGGTCATATTTTACTTCCTGTGTTGTCATTGTATATCTGAAGAGAATTGTCCCAGGGCTAGATGTCCTCCCAGATTCCACAACTGTTTTCATGATGCCCTACTGTACTGTGGTTTGTGTTTCTGGAAATCCATAAGAATCCCTTTGTAGCTAAAATAACCCTCAGTTAATTGGACTGACATGGTTGAGTTACTGAAATTAGTAGTCACACAAACCTGATGAGAACAAGTGTTTACCTTCTCTTTTGTAACTTTGTTTTCACTTAATCATATAGTATGAAAAATCTTTTCAATGTCAACATATATATGGATCATTTAAAATGACTACATAGTGTTCCATTTTGTGACTAAAACATAAAATTTTAACATTCTTCTACGATTAGACTTTTAAAGACATGATTATCCTCCCCAGTTGCCTGATTTTTGTTCCATTTTTAAAAATTGAATTCCCAAATAGGTTTTTGATTAGACAAACCCTGAAAATTTTCTTTGGAGAAAACGAAAACCTCAAAAGTGAAAGACCTATAATGAAAGGATTAAAACTAATATTCTAACATTTTATTTTTCTATAACATGCCTGAACATGAACCAGAATTCAGAATTCTATGAAAGACAATTGATGTCACAGTGAGTTCATGTCACACAGCCTGTGTCCTGACTTGTATAAAAGATAGAGCCAAACAATGCCTGGTCTCCCAGCTTTGGCAGAAGATGTGCTTCTAAAGGCTGGGTTTAAAACTTGGATACTACTTATCCATAACAAGGACCTTCTTTTGAAAGTCATATATTTGAGAAGTGCTTAACTAAAATGTTTTTTCCCTAAAATTAATTTTGTTTTTAACTTTTATTTTTCAGTTGACCTTAATCCAGTTACAGGAAACTAGACTCAGATAAGTGTGGACGGTAGTAGAATTGTTTATTCTTCTTTCTTAGCTCACTTACTTCAATTATTGCTAAGCCTGTAAGTATAATACATTCTAATGGCTCAGAGTGTTTGATTGACCAAGTTACTTATTCCAAATAAATTGGATTTTCAGGGGTTAATTTATTTAGGAGGAAAAATGACGGTGAAAGGCATGTGGTTTATAAGGACAGAATGATGAGCCTAAGGAAAGAACTGGGTGGATGTTCTCCAGTATCTCCTTAAATTCTAGATTTCTTTACTCCAGTTATCCTAGTGATAATTCGAAACTTTTTCCCCTAAAATTCTTCTCACTTACAAAATGGATTGGGACAGTCTCAGTTTGTAGGATCAAAATAATAATAATAATTATTATCTGAGTCATTCCCAAAGGATTGTTTTTACCCTGGTTTACAGTGGGGAATTAATTCTGTTTCACAGTGAGTGTATTTTGGGATTTCTAGGTGTGTGGAAGTAAAACTCTGCTCAAGGACGTACCAGTTTTCTAGTAGTTGCTACATATTACTTCATATATCAAGGAAGAGTAATTCTTTCTGATTTTCTTACTCCTTGATTTTGTACCTCAGTCTCTTTCATTTACAATCAACTTTTTTTTCCACTAATGAGCCAACTTTAGGAACCTAGGCTTCCCTGGAAAGGTTTTTCTAGTCTTTTTTTTTTAAATACAGAAAGATTTTCAGTTGGAAATTCTTTCTTCCTCCATGTCGAGGAAGCATGTTGAGGTTGCTAATTGACTGGGGAGGGAAGTTACATTCGAATTCACCGTGTGCCTGCACTTCTCTCCTAGATGAATGTGAGTCTATTGATGTCATGACAAAGTTTATTGTCGACATCTTTGCCATCTGCATCGTTTGTACACTCATGCTGATTGCTTTTCTCAGCTTCAAATTTCACTCTTCACTTCAAATTGGCAATGCAAAACTATGAGTCACTGTGGTTTAACAGTTTGAATAACAGCCCCTCAAATAGGATCTCTGGGTGCTCTCTGGTTGAGCAGGGTCTTTTTTTGCCATAATGGACATGCAGGCTTTGCCCTGTGTAAGGTAAAGAAAGGAGGGGAGTTTGAAAAACAGAGAGGTTAGATTTAAAATCTTGGTTGTCTTCTCTTGATTGTAGCTGTAACCTCATAAGGAGAATGGTCTCAGCCTGGTGATCTGTGAGTCAGTGCAGCTTTGCTATTGTTTTGAATAATTTGACTGAGTTTAATACCAAATGTTCAGTTTAACACATTGACTGAGTCCCCAATCTGTCCTAGGCACTGTAGACTTAGGACACTGTGGGACACAGACAGGAGTCTCTGCCTTGTGTTCATTCAGCTGACTAGGTGAACTTTTGCCTGAGTTAGAGACCTCTTTAGCTATTCTTTCTTCTCATTCATGGTTGCCTTGGGGACACTAAAGTGGTCTATAGGACCAATGGGAAAGCTGAACTGCTTGGAGGTCAGAAGGCACAGATAAAAAGAATGTATAAGTCAGACTACAGATAATTAATTTGAATCTCTTTTCAAAATATTTTCCACTATTTCTGGAGCAGGGGAGCAATTAGTCAGGTTCTTACATCTGAAAGCTCTAGTGCTCCACATTTATGGTATATTTGGGGGTCCAGATTATTCCTGAAGTTGCACTACATCAATGTCACTTGCAGTTAAATGATTTTACACATAAGTAGTCAGATCCTGTCATTTTGCATGCAGATAATTTCTGTGGGAAACATATGCCATATTAAAAATCAGCCTTCGATCTCAATAGATGCAGAGAAACCTTTTGACAAAATTCAACACCTATTTATGATAAAAACCCTGCAGAAAGTAGGCATAGAGGGAACTTTCCTCAACATAATAAAGGCCATATATGACAAGCCCACAGCAAACATCATCCTCAATGGTGAAAAACTGAAAGCATTTCCACTAAGATCAGGAACAAGACAAGGTTGCCCACTCTCACAAATCTTATTCAACATAGTTTTGGAAGTTTTAGCCACAGCAATCAGAGAAGAAAAGGAAATAAAAGGAATCCAAATCGGAAAAGAAGAAGTAAAGCTGTCACTGTTTGCAGATGACATGATCCTATACATAGAGAATCCTAAAGATGCTACCAGAAAACTACTAGAGCTAATCAATGAATTTGGTAAAGTGGCAGGATACAAAATTAATGCACAGAAATCTCTGGCATTCCTATATACTAATGATGAAAAATATGAAAGTGAAATCAAGAAAACACTCCCATTTACCATTGCAACAAAAAGAATAAAATATCTAGGAATAAACCTACTTAAGGAGACAAAAGACCTGTATGCAGAAAATTATAAGACACTGATGAAAGAAATTAAAGATGATACAAATAGATGGAGAGATATACCATGTTCTTGGATTGGAAGAATCAACATTGTGAAAATGACTCTACTACCCAAAGCAATCTATAGATTCAATGCAATCCCTATCAAACTACCACTGGCATTTTTCACAGAACTAGAACAAAAAATTTTGCAATTTGTATGGAAACACAAAAGACCCCGAATAGCCAAAGCAATCTTGAGAACGAAAAAAGGAACTGGAGGAATCAGGCTCCCTGACTTCAGACTATACTACAAAGCTACAGTTATCAAGACGGTATGGTACTGGCACAAAAACAGAAAGATAGATCAATGGAACAGGATAGAAAGCCCAGAGATAAACCCATGCACATATGGACACCTTATCTTTGATAAAGGTGGCAGGAATGTACAGTGGAGAAAGGACAGCCTCTTCAATAAGTGGTGCTGGGAAAACTGGACAGGTACATGTAAAAGTATGAGATTAGATCACTCCCTAACACCATACACAAAAATAAGCTCAAAATGGATTAAAGACCTAAATATAAGGCCAGAAACTATCAAACTCTTAGAGGAAAACATAGGCAGAATACTCTATGACATAAATCACAGCAAGATCCTTTCTGACCCACCTCCTGGAGTAATGGAAATAAAAACAAAAATAAACAAATGGGTCCTAATGAAACTTCAAAGTTTTTGCACAGCAAAGGAAACCATAAACAAGACCAAAAGACAACCCTCAGAATGGGAGAAAATATTTGCAAATGAAGCAACCGACAAAGGATTAATCTCCAAAATTTACAAGCAGCTCATGCAGCTCAATAACAAAAAAACAAACAACCCAATCCAAAAATGGGCAGAAGACCTAAATAGACATTTCTCCAAAGAAGATATACAGACTGCCAACAAACACATGAAAGAATGCTCAACATCATTAATCATTAGAGAAATGCAAATCAAAACTACAATGAGATATCATCTCACACCAGTCAGAATGGCCATCATCAAAAAATCTAGAAACAATAAATGCTGGAGAGGGTGTGGAGAAAAGGGAACACTCTTGCACTGCTGGTGGGAATGTGAATTGGTTCAGCCACTATGGAGAACAGTATGGAGGTTCCTTAAAAAACTACAAATAGAACTACCATATGACCCAGCAATCCCACTACTGGGCATATACCCTGAGAAAACCGAAATTCAAAAAGAGTCATGTACCAAAATGTTCATTGCAGCTCTATTTACAATAGCCCGGAGACGGAAACAACCTAAGTGCCCATCATCGGATGAATGGATAAAGAAGATGTGGCACATATATACAATGGAATATTACTCAGCCATAAAAAGAAATGAAATTGAGCTATTTGTAATGAGGTGGATAGACCTAGAGTCTGTCATACACAGTGAAGTAAGTCAGAAAGAAAAAGACAAATACCGTATGCTAACACATATATATGGAATTTAAGAAAAAAAAGATGTCATGAAGAACCTAGGGGTAAGGCAGGAATAAAGACGCAGACCTCCTAGAGAACGGACTTGAGGTTATGGGGAGGGGGAAGGGTGAGCTGTGACAGGGCGAGAGAGAGTCATGGACATATACACACTAACAAACGTAGTAAGGTAGATAGCTAGTGGGAAGCAGCCACATGGCACAGGGATATTGGCTCGGTGCTTTGTGACAGCCTGGAGGGGTGGGATAGGGAGGGTGGGAGGGAGGGAGACGCAAGAGGGAAGAGATATGGGAACATATGTATATGTATAACTGATTCACTTTGTTATAAAGCAGAAACTAACACACCATTGTAAAGCAATTATACCCCAATAAAGATGTTAAAAAAAAAAAAAAATCAGCCTTCGGCCTTCATAAGTCCTATATGCCCATTTTTTTTCTTTTTTCTGCTTTTTTGGGTTTTTTTTGTCCACGTTGCGCAGCATGTGGGATCTTTGTTCCCCAACCAGGGATTGAACCCATGCCCCCTGCAGTGGAAGTGCAGAGTCCTAACCACTGGACCTCCAGGGAATTCCCAACCTATGTGCACATTTTGGGTGGGCATGAGTCACTTCTCCAGAATTTGCAAATATCACAAAAGAAAAACATTTTCTTTAAAAATGCACATTTTGAATATACTTTGGCTGAAAACAGATTTGAAATATGTTCTTTACCCAATGGACAGTGGTGGGAAGGTTTCCAACATATACATTATTCTTTATTTCTTTTTTGTATACTGTACAAGTCAGAGCCTTGGTGAGCTTCTTTCAATTTTAGGTGATCCATCTAATTTTCACTTTGTCTTAGCGATTACCTGATCAGCCTAGCAACTCTTGCCCTACATCACACATCCTTTTCTTAATAGCCAATGTCAGAAATGCATCTATTCTTGTGTGCACCCAACAAGCCTCATGAAGTTTTATTTATTCAACTTCTTTTTAACCAGAAATTATAATTATCCTTCTTTTGCTAAAGTTATCTCAAGTTTCACTGGTGGGAGTCCCTTCAAGCTGGTTCCTGTGTTCTTTTAATACACCTCCATTAATCTTTGACTACTGATTTGTTTTTTGGCAAAACAGCTTGTTCTTTACCTGCCCTACACCTAGAATCGACCATTTTTCTAAGGAGTCCTGATTCTGTTAGTGGGAAATAATATAGAAACCAGAAACTTTCAGAAAATCATAATGGCTACATAATATCCCCAAGAGTCCACTTTGGAAAACGCACAGAAAAGCTGATAGAGAAACCCACATAATTTCCCCCAAGCATACCTAAATACATATAATGAGACATCTGGAAGGAATTGTTTATCAGAAAAATACACTGTTCCAGTTTTCCCTAGTGTCAGGGAAACTCTTCTTTTTCCCCTTCTCCTTTGTGGTAGTTTCAAAACACGTCTACAAATTCTTTGACACTCCTCTTTTCAAAAGATGAAATCTAATTCCTCTCTCCCTGAATGTAGGCAGTACTCACTTCTAACAAAATGTGGGGGAAGTAATGCTCTGTGAGTTCTGTCTGATCTCTCTCTCAGGACACTTGCCATTGGAACCCAGCCACTATGTTGTGTGGAAGCTCGAACCATATAGAGAGACCACATGTGGGTGTTTTGCCCTACAACCTCAGCTAGGTCCTCAGCCAACAGCCAGGATCAACAATGAGATTGGTGAATGAATAAGCCTTCAGAAGATTTCAGCCCCTGAACATTGTGGAGCAGGGATAAGTCATCCCCACTCACAGAAATCATAAGAGGTAATAAAGGATTATCGTTGTTTTACGGCAAGTCACTTCAGTGAGCCTGAAATGGAAAAACACTTAACTTCCGCCTGAGAGATGTGCTCAGACTTTCAGAAACACTGTGTTGACCTCCTTTTCAGGAGTAAGGGCAAGAAAAAAATGGCACACCAGTTGGCTTATTTCTTAACAAATTATCATGCTGTTCAGTTGATCGTTCATAACTCTCTTGGTTCCAAGTTTCAAAAAATTCAACCAGAAGTAGCTTATCAAATAAGGACTTATTGCTTCATGTATCTGATGGGTCAAGTGTGGATCTGGCTTCAGAAATGGCTGAATTAAGGAAATGGAACAACGTCATCAGGATCTAGTGTGTCTCCAGTTTTCTGTGGCTCTGCAACTTTTCCATTTCTTCATTCTTATCTTCCAGATAGTGACAAGATGGCACCAATAATCTCACGCCAACAACCTTCCAGGTTTAAGTCTAACAGCAAAAAATTATGCCTTTACTTCAGCAGACCCAGCAAAAAGTCTTATTCTATTTCATTAACTCTGACTGGGTGTGTGTCCATCTCTGAACCAATAACTACAAATTAGGGAATGCAGTGCTCTGATTGGCTAGATGAGTCACCTGAACTTCCCTGAGGAAGTTTCATTTCATGAAATGAAAATGGATGAGATGATTCTGAGAGGAAAGCAGGATTTAGTAACCAAAGAAGGATAGATAGGTGGGTAAAAATAATTGTACAGCAAAGTTCAGTTAAACGTAACATATAGATAAGCTAAAATTTTCTATTACACACTAACAAAACACCTTTTGGAATTTCTTCCCTTCTACCTCCTCAACCCAATGAACAAGTACAAAGAGTATATTGTTCATTGAGGTGGTTTAGCCATTTCATTTTTCCAAAGAATATTTCCCATCAATTTTTTAAAGTTATTTACAAAAAGTGCTATTTACTACTTCTACCCTTAAATACATTGAACACTTCTAAATATCTAGAAATACTAGATATAAAAACTTACTTGTCTGCTATGTACACAGACAGCACTGCTAAATAAAACTCCATGCACATAACAATGGTTATAATTTGAGGTATCTTTTAAATATGACCATTTTGGCCTTAAACAATTCCCTCCTCATCTCCTATTCTCCACCACCAATTCAGTAGACAAGTAAAGGCATGTGTAATGCTTGGAGGTGGCTGAACAAATTCATATCTGAAAGTCATTTACAGAAGACAAGTTTCCCCTGAATTTCAACACAAAGGGTACAAAATGTGCTAATATTACTAAATACTTTGTCATATACTGGCAACTTCTTTAACAACTAGAGATTAGGTGTTGCAAAATTAGGACTCATTTTCCAAATGTGATCATACTAGCCTTTACCTTTTGCAATTTTTTCCCTCCCACTTCCTCCAAACCAATGAACAAGTATAGATGATAGTATACTGCTCACAGAGGTGATTTAACAATTCTAGTCTCCAAAGACAATATTTGCTATGAATTTTAGTGAAAAGGTATTTACAAAGTGATATTTTACTACCTCTACATTTTACACACACCAGGCACTTCTAAATATCTAGACAGATTAAGTGTTTCAAATAAGGACTTAATTTCTCCATTATATACACAACAGTCTTGAATAAACTGCACACATGTAACAACAGTTCTAATCTGAAAGTATCTTCAAAATGTGAATATGCTGGCCTAAAATCCTTTCCTCCTCTCATTCCTCTATCAACCCAGCAGGATATAATGCTCAAATTTTCAGAAGATAATTTTTCCCAGGATTTTTTGTGCAAAATGTACAAAATTTACTGGTTATTAAGTCTAGTTTTGTCATACACTGCAACCTCTTTAACATCTACAAAGACTAGATGTTGTAAATTAGGACTCATTTGTCCATGATACACACAATATACATAGCAAAGTAAAATAAAACACAGGAACACAAGAGACAGTGGTTAATTCTTGCCTCGGTATAAACACTGTGGCATAGAGCTCTACTTCCTTCTCCTCTGCCCTCCCGTGTGTACTGCTTAAAGAGGTGCTTTGGCTATTCCTCCCAAAAAACATTTCATATGAATTTTAACAAAAATATATTTACAAAATGTGATGTGTTACTACTTCTACATTTAACATGTATCATGTGCTTCGTAACATCTAGAAAGATTAGATATTCAAAAAAGCGTTTAAAGTTGTCAACTATACATGCAGTAGGGAGAAACAAAATGCACATAAAAAACAATAGTTATCATATGAAAATGTCCTCTAAATCTGACCAGTCTGGCATAGAACACTTTTCTCTCCTTCTCATGGAAGCAACATGAGTATTCTCTCCCCTGTCTTACCACTCCTTGCTTAGCACGTAACCTGCTTGTGACAGATGTCATCAGTTATCAGATTGTTGCCTGCTTTTGTGCTTAGTTCCCCTTCCCAATTGTTGGCCTTTCTTTGGTGCTCTACCATTAACCTACTGGCCCTTCCACAAGGCTTCACTGCTTTGGCTCCAAGCTAAGTCCCAATTTTCGATATAACATCACAATGGAAATCTCTCTGGACTTTAAATTTCCCTAAGTCCAAGACAATATGCTTGTTTGGTTTGCTTTTTCACAAGTTGAAGCTGAATATCAGTATAAATATAGAATTGAGTTAGTCCTTGAAGGCCACCCTAATTGGATTTGACTTGAAGATTCTTATTATAAAACTCAACCAAGCAGAACTTTCACTCTCTGAAATTCTTAACCTTATAGGAGGATGAGAGGAAGACAAAAGTGTAAATTCAATGACACTTTTTATTTTAACAGGAAGAAAATTGAAAAGCAATCTGAAAATTGGAAATTTCTTATCTTCGTCACACAATCTTTTCTCCTAAGAATCTGCTGTATGTGGCTAAATTTTAATTTACAACATTATATACCTCAATTCATCAGTTTTTTAAAAGGAGTGGTTTCATATTAATATTCAGTTATTAATAATGAAGGAATTTCTATATTATAATTTTGTGAGTCAAAACAAGCAATGCCTTTTTTTTTCCCCTTGGAAGACTTTCTATGTTAGTTCCATAATCACATTTTAAAAATTTTATCCTCCTCATTTTTTTGGAGTGCTTTACTAAGTAGATCATAGGATGTTTTATCATACACACAGAAATAACTAGCCAAGGAGTCTTATTATATACAATCATGAGTAATATGATATTTTAAAAAATATCTACCTACTTCTGAACTGCAAATATGCTTTGCACAGTACAGTGATACAAATATGATTTTGGATCTATAGTGGAAAAAATCTTAAATTTACTTGCATTATTCTTTAGGAATTGCATAAAATGCAATAACAGAAATGTATTTAGAATTATTTACTTTTCTTTGTAGTTACATTTTTTTAACAGCTTTATTGGAGTATAATTGCTTTACAATGTTGTGTTAGTTTCTGCTGTATAACAAAGTAAATCAGCTATATGTATACATATATCCCCATATCCCCTCCCTCTTGCATATCCCTCCCACCCTCCTTAGTCTACCCCCCTAGGTGGTCACAAAGCGCCGAGCGGATCTCCCTGTGTTATAAGGCTGCTTCCCACTAGCTATCTATTTTACATTTGGTAGTGTATATATGTCAGTGCTACTCTCTCACTTCATCCCAGCTTATCTCCCCCCTCAGTGTCCTCAAGTCCATTCTCTATGTCTGTGTCTTTATTTTAAGATTCCATATATACGTGTTAGCATACAGTATTTGTTTTTCTCTTTCAGACTTACTTCACTCTGTATTACAGACTCTAGGTCCATCCACCTCACTACAAATAACACAATTTTGTTTTCTATGGCTGAGTAATATTCCATTGTATGTATGTGCCATATCTTCTTTATCCATTCATCTGTCAATGGACACTTAGGCTGCTTCCATGTCCTGGCTCTTGTAAATAGTGCTGCAATGAATATTGTGGTAAATGACTCTTTTTGAATTATGGTTTTCTCAGGGTATATGAGCAGGAGTGGGACTGCTGGGTCATATGGTAGTCTATTTTTAGTTTTTTAAGGAATCTCCATACTGTTCTCCATAGTGGATGTATCAATTTACCTTCCCATCAATGGTGCAAGAGGGTTCCCTTTCCTCCATACACTCTCCAGCCATTTATTGGTTGTAGATATTTTTACTGATAGCCATTCTGACCAGTGTGAGGTGATACCTCATTGTAGTTTTGATTTGCATTTCCCTAATGATTAGTGATGTTGAACATCCTTTCATGGGTTTGTTGGCAATCTGTACATCTTCTTTGGAGAAATGTCTATTTAGGTCTTCTGCCCATTTTTGGATTGGGTTGTTTGTTTCTTTGACATTGAGCTGCATGTATATTTTGGAGATTAATCCTTTGTCAGGTGCTTCGTTTGCAAATATTTTCTCCCATTCTGAGGGTTGTCTTTTGGTCTTGTTTACGGTTTCCTTTGTTGTGCAAAAGCGTTTAACTTTTATTAGGTCCCACTTGTTTATTTCTGTTTTTATTTCCATTTCTCAAGGAGGTGGGTCAAAAAGGATCTTGCTGTGATTCATGTTATAGAGTGTTCTGCCTATGTTTTCCTCTAAGAGTTTTATAGTATCTGGCCTTACATTTAAGTTTTTAATCCATTTTGAGTTTATTTTTGTGTATGGTGTTAGGGAGTGTTCTAATTTCATTATTTTACATGTAGTTGTCCAGTTTTCCCAGACCATTTATTGAAGAGGCTGTCTTTTCTCCATTGTATATTCTTGCCTCCTTTATCAAAGATAAGGTGACCATATGTGCATGGGTTTATCTGGGCTTTCTATCTTGTTCCATTGATCTATATTTCTGTTTTTGTGCCAGTACCATACTGTCTTGATTACTGTAGCTTTGTAGTATAATCTGAAGTCAGGGAGCCTGATTCCTCTAGCTCCGTTTTTCTTTCTCAAGATTGCTTTTGCTATTCAGGGTCTTTTGTATTTCCATACAAATGTGAAATTTTTTGTTCTAGTTCTGTGAAAAATGCATTGGTAGTTTGATAGGGATTGCATTGAATCTGTAGATTGCTTTGGTAGTATAGTCATTTTCACAATGTTGATTCTTCCAATCTAAGAACATGGTATATCTCTCCATCTGTTTGTATCATCTTTAATTGCTTTCATCAGTGTCTTACAGTTTTTTGCATACAGGTCTTTTGTCTCCTTAGGTAGGTTAATTCCTACATATTTTATTCTTTTTGTTGCAGTGGTAAATGGGAGTGTTTCCTTAATTTCTCTTTGAGATTTTTCATCATTAGTGTATAAGAATGCAAGAGATTTCTGTGCATTAATTTTGTATCATGCTACTTTCCAAATTCATTGATTAGCTCTAGTAGTTTTCTAGTAGCATTTTAGGATTCTTTAGGATTCTCTATGTACAATATCATGTCATCTGCAAACAGTGACAGTTTTATTTCTTCTTTACCGATTTGGATGACTTTTCTTTCTTTTTCCTCTCTGATTTCTGTGGCTAAAGCTTCCAAAACTATGTTGAATAACAGTGGTGAAAGTGGGCAACCTTGTCTTGTTCCTGATCTTAGAGGAAATGGTTTCAGTTTTTCGCCATCGAGAATGATGTTGGCTGTGGGTTTGTTGTATATGAACTTTATTATGTTGAGGTAAGTTCCCTTTATGCCTACCTTCTGGAGGGTTTTTATCATAAATCAATGTTGAATTTTGTCTAAAGCTTTTTCTGCATCTATTGAGCTTATCATGGTTTTTATCTTTTAATTTGTTAATACGGTGTATCACATTGATTGATTTGTGTATATTGAAGAATCCTTTCATTCCTGGGATAGACCCCAGTTGATCACGGTGTATGATCCTTTTATGTGCTGTTGGATTCTGTTTGCTAGTATTTTGTTGAGGATTTTTGTGTCTATGTTCATCAGTGATATTGGCCTGTAGTTTTCTTTCTTTGTAACATCTTTGTCTGGTTTTGGTATCAGGGTGATGGTGGCTTTGTAGAATGAGTTTGGGAGTATTCCTCCCTCTGCTGTATTTTGGAAGAGTTTGAGAAGGATAGGTGTTAACTCTTCTCTAAATATTTGATAGAATTTGCCTGTGAAGCCATCTGGTCCTGGACTTTTGTTTGTTGGAAGATTTTTAATCACAGTTTCAATTTCAGTGCTTGTGACTGGTCTGTTTATATTTTCTATTTTTTCCTGGTTCAGTCTTGGAAGGCTGTACTTTTCTAAGAATTTGTCCATTTCTTCCAGGTTGTCCATCTTATTGGCATATAGTTGCTTGTAGTAATCTCTCATGATCCTTTATATTTCTGCAGTGTCAGTTGTTACTTCTCCTTTTCCACTTCTAATTCTGTTGATTTGAGTCTTCTCTCTTTTTTTCTTGATGAGTCTGGCTAATTGTTTATCAATTTTTTTATCTTCTCAAAGAACCAGCTTTTAGTTTTATTGATCTTTGCTATTGTTTTTTTCATTTCTTTTCATTTATTTCTGATCCGATCTTTATGATTTCTTTCCTTCTTCTAACTTTGAGGTATTTTAGTTCTTTCTCTAATTGCTTTAGGTGTAAGGTTAGGTTGTTTATTTGAGATGTTTCTTGTTTCTTGAGGTAGGGTTGTATTGCTATGAACTTCGCTCTTAGAACTGCTTTTGGTGCATCCCATAGGTTTTGGGTTGTCGTGTTTTCATTGTCATTTGTTTCTAGGTATTTTTTGATTTCCCCTTTGATTTCTTCAGTGATCTCTTGGCTATTAGGTAGTGTATTGTTTAGCCTCCACGTGTTTGTATTTTTTATAGTTTTTTTTCCTGTAATTGATATCTAGTCTCATAGTATTGTGGTTGGAAAAGTTACTTGATATGATTTCAATTTTCTTAAATTTACCAAGGCTTGATTTTTGACCCAAGATATGATCTATCTTGGAGAATGTTCCATAAGCACTTGAGAAGAAAGTGTATTCTGTTGTTTTGGGATGGAATGGCCTATAAATATCATTTAAGTCCATCTTGTTTAATGTGTCATTTGAAGCTTATGTTTCCTTATTTATTTTCATTTTCGATGATCTGTCCATTGGTGAAACCGGGGTGTTAAAGTCCCCTACTATGATTGTGTTACTGTTGATTTCCCATTTTATGGCTGTTAGCATTTGCCTTATGCATTGAGGTGCTCCTATGTTGGGTGCATAAATATTTACAATTGTTATATCTTCTTCTTGGATCGATCCCTTGATCATTATGTAGTGTCCTTCTTTGTGTCTTGTGATAGTCTTTATTTTAAAGTCTATTTTGTCTGATATGAGAATTGTTACTCCAGCTTTCTTTTGATTTCCATTTGCATGGAATATCTTTTTCCATCCCCTCACTTCCAGTCTGTGTGTGTCCCTAGGTCTGAAGCGGGTCTCTTGTAGACAGCATATATACGGGTCTTGTTTTTGTAACTATTCTGCCAGTCTATGTCTTTTGGTTGGAGCCTTTAATCCATTTACATTTCAGGTAATTATCGATATGTATGTTCCTATTACCATTTTCTTAATTGTTTTGGGTTTGTTTTTGTAGGTCTTTTCCTTCTCTTGTGTTTCCTGCCTAGAGAAGTTCCTTTAGCATTTGTTGTAAAGCTGGTTTGTTGGTGCTCAATTCTCTTAGCTTTCACTTGTCTGTAAAGGTTTTAATTTCTCCATTGAATCTGAGTGAGATCCTTGTCAGGTAGAATAATCTTGGTTGTAGGTTTCTCCCTTTCATCACTTTAAATATATCCTGCCACTCCCTTCTGGCTTGCAGAGTTTCTGCTGAAAGATCAACTGTTAACCTTATGGGCATTCCCTTGTATGTTATTTGCTGCTTTTCCCTAGCTGTTTTTTTCTTTGTATTTAATTTTTGATAGTTTGATTATTATGTGTCTTGGCGTGTTTCTCCTTGGATTTATCCTGTATGGGGCTCTCTGTGCTTCCTGGACTTGACTATTTCCTTTCCCATGTTAGGTAAGTTTTTAACTATAATCTGTGCAAATATTTTCTCAGACCCTTTCTTTTTCTCTTCTTCCTCTGGGACCTCTATAATTCGAATGTTGCTGCATTTAATGTTGTCCCTGATGTCTCTGAGACTGTCCTCAATTCTTTTCATTGTTTTTTCTTTATTCTGCTCTGTGGTAGTTATTTTCACTATTTTATCTTCCAGGTCACTTATCCCTCTTCTGCCTCAGTTATTCTGCTATTGATTCTCTGTAGAGAATTTCTAATTTCATTTATTGTGTTGTTCATCATTGTTTGTTTGCTCTTTTGTTTTTCTAGGTCCTTGTTAAACATTTTTTGTATTTTCTCCATTCTATTTCCAAGATTTTGGTCATGTTTACTGTCATTACTCTGAATTCTTTTTCAGGTAGACTGCCTATTTCCTCTTCATTTGTTGGGTCTGCTGGGTTTTTGCCTTGTTCCTTCATCTGCTGCATATTTTTCTGTCTTCTCATTTTGTTTAACTTACTGTGTTTGGGGGTCTCATTTTTGCAGGCTGTTGGTTTTTAGTTCCCATTGTTTTTGGTGTCTGCCCCTAGTGGATAAGGTTGGTTCAGTGACTTGTGTAGGCTTCCTGGTAGAGGAGACTGGTGCCTGTGTTCTGTGGGTGGGGCTGGATCTTGTCTTTCTGGTGGGCAGGGCCGCATCCAGTGGTGTGTTTTTGGGTGTCTGTGAACTTAGTATGATTTTAGGCAGCCTCTCTGCTAATGGGTGTGGTTGTGTTCTTTCTTGCTAGTTGTTTGGCATGGGGCATCCAGCACTGGCGTTTGTTGGCTGTAGGGTGGAGCTGGGTGTTAGCGTTGTGGTGAAGATCTCTGGGATAGCTCTCACCGATTGATATTATGTGGAGCTGGGAGGTCTCTGTTGGACCAATGTCCTGAACTCAGCTCTCCCACCTCAGAGGCTCAGGCCTGACACCAGGCTGGAGCACCAAGATGCTGTCAGCCATGCGGCTCAGAAGAAAAGGGAGAAAGGAAAGAAAGAAAGAAAGAAAGAAAGAAAGAAAGAAAGAAAGAAAGAAAGAAAGAAAGAAAGAGAGAGGGAGAGAGAGAGAAAGAAAGAAAGAAAGAAAGAAAGAAAGAAAAGAAAGGAAGGGAGGAAGGGAGGAAGGAAATAATAAATTGTAAAAATTATTTTAAAAATAATATTAATAAAAGGGAAGAGAGCAACCAATGAACAAATCCACCAATGATAACAAGCGCTAAACACTAAACTAAGATAAACATAAAAATCAGAAACAAATCAGTCGGAAAAAACAAACCCCAAGTCTACAGTTGCTCCCAAAATCCACCGCCTCAATTTGGGACGATTCGTTGTTTGTTTAGGTATTCCACAGATGCAGGGTACAGGGTACATCAAGTTGGTTGTGGGGATTTAATCCGCTGCTCCTGAGGCTGCTGGGAGAAATTTCCCTTTCTCTTCTTTGTTCGCTCAGCTCCTGGGGTTCAGCTTTGGTTTTGGCCCTGCCTCTGCATGTAGGTCACCTTCAGGCATCTGTTCCCACCCAGACAGGATAGGGTTAAAGCAGCAGCTGATTAGGGGGTCTTTGTTCATTCAGGCTCGGGGGAGGGAGGGGTACAGTAGTTATATTTGGAATGCGGGGTGAGCCCGTGACAGCAGAGGCCAACATGACATTGCAACAGCCTGAGTCTCACCATGTGTTCTCCCGGGGAAGTTGTCCCTGCATCACAGGACCCTGTCAGTGGCAGGCTGCACAGGCTCCTGGGGGTTGTGGATAGTGACCTGTGCTTGCACACAGGATTCTTGGTGGCTGCAGCAGCAGCATTAGCGTTTCATGCCTGTCTCTGGGGTCTGAGCTGCTAGCCGTGGCTTGGGCCAGTCTCTGAAGCTCATTTAGGCGTTGCTCTGCCTTCTGTGGGCAGATGGGGAAGGAATCCCCTCTCCTTGTCTCTTGCCTCTTAAGCAGGTCCAGACTTTTTCCCACACTCCCTCCTGGCTAGCTGTGGTGCACTAGCCCCCTTCAGGCTGTGTTCACGCAGCCAACCCCAGTCCTCTCCCTGGGATCTGATCTCCAAAGCTCGAGCCTCAGCTCCCAGCTCCCTCCCACCCCAGCAGGTGAGCAGACAAGCGTCTTGGGCTGGTGAGTGCTGGTCAGCACTGATCCTCTGTGTGGGAATCTCTCTGCTTTGCCCTCTGTACCCCTGTTGCTGTCCTCTACCCCATGGCTCTGAAGCTTCCCCCCACCCACCCCCCATCGCCACATGGGTGCTGAAGGGGCTTCCTAGTGTGTGGAAATTTTTCCTCCTTCACAGCTCCCTCCCAGAGGTTCAGGTCCTTTCCTTGCTCTTTTGTCTCTGTTTTTTCTTTTGCCCTACCCAGGTACGTGGGTATTTTCTTGCCCTTTGGGAAGTCTGAGGTCTTCTGCCAGCATTCAGTGGGTGTTCTGTAGGAGTTGTTCCACATTTAGATGTACTTTTGATGTATTTGTGGGGAGGAAGGTGATTTCCACGTCTTACTCCTCCGCAATCTTGAAGGTCTCCCCTGTAGTTATATTTTTTAAATACATATTTTCCCAATAAGTTTTGTGTGCAAATTTTAACCATCATTTAAATTATTAAATTTTTGCTGTCAGAGGACTGTTCCTTCATCTACTATTTTTTGGAACCAAAAGAACCCTGAGCTAGATAAACTGAGGCTTTGAGCTTTACACTTATACTATGTAAAATTCTATTTTAGCAAGGTTAACAAGAAGAAAGGCATTTTTATCACTGATCAATTACCTGTTATTTATATCTCATGAAAATAGAAAATGGGTTCAGCCCTAGAGAGGGTGACCTCTTTTATTTATCAGTTAGCAAAACCACACGATTCTAAACTGAATGTAATTGTACATATCTGACAAACACATGCACATTCAAGATCTATTATTGTTGTTGTTGTTATTATTGCTAATGCATTCTGGGTCAGTCTTTTCTATTAATGTCTACTGATCACCCTCTTTTTGCTCTCCACATGTTGGTTCTCCATAAAGAGGGATGTGTAGTGTTGGTTCCCATACCATGGGGCTCACAAGGTCTGTAGCTGGGCCAAAGACGGCCATCTTGTGCAGGAAATCTAGCAACTCTTGAAGAATAGTGGGAAATAATGTTCAGTCTGAGTAGGCCTCTTGTTTCTATGCTTTCTAGAACTGATATTTTATTTGGTGGATCCAATGATTCCATAAATGTCACAAAGGTTAGACGGAGACCAGAAATATGTATCTTAATTGATTATCAAACATTTTTGGATATAAGTGTCAAAGAGGAATTTTATAACAAAGATAAGTGGCCTCTCCTGGCTGTCCTGGTGGGTCCGTTTCTTTTCTTGCTCCATTTTGGTTAACATTGAAAGGAATTTAAAAGATAGTGCTAATTATCTCTCAGATTCATTCTCCTTTGTTCCTTTTACTTAAAAAATAAAAGCCCTAAGTTTTAGCTTGGCACATCACTGACCAGCTGGAAATTACATGTCTCAGCTTGCGTCGTAGTTACATGAGGCTGAATAGGATGCAGGTTATTGGGATGAGAGCATAAGAAATGTGGGAACTTCTGGTCATGTCCATAAAGAGAAGCCCCTTCCCTTGGGCTCCCTCTTTCCCCCTTCCCATCATCGGGGGAAATGGCAACAAGAGGAGCTGCCTTAGATGTAGAGATGGAAGCTGCATATTAAGCATGGTTGGGCCAACCCAGCAGCCTGGTCTTTGGATGAACACATGGAGCACAGGTTGCTTGCTTTTGAGTTGTTACATGAAAAGGAAAGAAGCTTCTAATTTAAGCTACATTATTTTGGGGTCTCTTTGTTACCTCAGCTTAGCCTGTGTCCTGACTAATGGAACAACGCAGAAAATCTTAATTGCTGTAAGATCCAGCACAGTCATTATCATTTTCATTGTCCTAATGATATAATATGATCACCTGATGTATTCACTAATAAACGTCTCATGTCAAGATTACCATATTTAAAAATCAACAATGACAACATACAACATAATAGGTACAATATAACACATTGTGAAGTTTACGATGACAATAGCAGACATACGTCCTGAGCAGTGTTTTCAAGCCAGAGTAGTGTGCATGTGCAGACTTCACATCTCCTCACCAGAGACTGGAGTATCAGACAGGAGGTGACATGCCTACAGATCCTTTGGAAAAGGCAAGAGTGTAATTGGGAAATGGGAACAGAGAGATGTGGTTAAGTATGGAACCACAAGTTGTAGCTCTCTTGGAAAGACATTTGCTGCTAAGTAACTGGTACTAAAATATATATTGAAACTAAAATTGACAGTTTCAGTGAAACTTTAGGGCAAATATACCACCCACGGAGGGCAAAAAGGCAGAGGAATAACATGCATCATCCAATTTGTTGTGCTGTTAGGTAAAATCCCTCACCTGTTCAGACTGACATGGAACAGGCCTGTTTTCTGTCACTCACCCCTTTTATCCTTGAGAGAGAAGGCTGGCTAAGCAGAGACTCAGGGCAGCTGCAGGCTGACAGAAATTCCTGGCAGTGAAGCTGTCTGTAGGTTTCTGTGTGCTATTAGAATTCTATTTCCAAAGGTTTTTAATGTAAAAATGGAATATATTAGAATACTTGTATTATTTACTAGTCCTGCTTAGCTACACATTAAAGAGTTTATTCTAGACTCAGGACAATGTCTCTGGGTATTAGAAGTTTCATAGATGTGTGTACTCCCTTGTACATTCCATAAAAGAGGCCAATGTGAACATTTCTCCTTGGAAGAGGAAACAGCCTCAAGCATCTGAGACCTTCCTTGTCACAAATTTACCCTCTCCTGAGAAGTTCAAATCTCCTCTCCAAATATATGAATATGTATAGAGGATCTTGCCTTTCATGCCTGAGTACTTAGGGCATGCACTGCTGAAAACCCCTGAAAAATAGACTTAATTAATACAAGAATATGCCTGAAGGCACTCATATAGAGGCAAATCAAATCACTCTTTAACTTCATAAAGCTCAGCAAACTGAATGTTTCTTGCCCACAAATCTTGAAAATACAAGTTATTTATTTCAGGTGGTCACTTTATAATTCACATTAGTGAGATTATCATATTCCAGCAAGGTCACCGAAATTAGCGCTACTGTGACCCCTCTATTGTGTGTCCCACCAATCATTCAATGCCTTAAGTCACTCTTGAGGGCAAGGCACTGTGACAGGTCCTGCAAGGTGAATGCCTTCACCATTTTCACCATAAAACCAACTGTTACTATGTGTTAGATGTTGCATTGAATATAAAGAATAATGACAACTGGTCATTGCTTTTATGAAACCTAGAAGCTAGTTGAGGAGCAAACACAATTGTGACAGGTTTAACCGTTTTTCAGGTATTTCAAGGCCAATCATAATTAGCAGCTAAGTAGAATGAGTGGTATAAAAAAGTAGTCAAAACTCTTTAACAAGGTGCCCAGCTCTGGGTCAGGGGCTTTCCACTTATTGTCTTACCCAATCTTCTCCACAACCTCTGAGCGATTATCCTCATTTGGGGAAACCGAAGTTTATAAAGGTAAAATAATTTGATAAAAATTCATGTAAACTAGTAAGTGAGGAGTCAAGGACTAGAATCCAGACCTGTCTCCTCCAATGACTTGAGTTTTTAGGGGGAGAAGTGATCTTGAGCAAAGTCTTGAAGGAAGGAAGCTTCGGCCGAAGGAAGAGCAAGGGCCTCCTGAGTTGGGGTCTGAAGGAACCAAGGACTGGAAGGTGGAGCCTGAGGCTTGCCTGCCTGCCCAGGAAATGCCCTCAATCCTGGGGGTGATTACCTCTTCCTTTTGTTATAACATACGTAGAGCTAAGCAGTTGGTTGTCTCTTCTATACTCACTTTCTAATTGTGAGTTAGTTCAGGTTACAGAAAAACCTGCACACTATAATTCAAATAAAAAGTCCTCAGTTTCTTTATGTAGAAGGGCATCTGGATATTAGCATTTCCAATTGTGCCTTGGAGCCAGGAAGTAGACAAACCCATCAGAAAGTTGACTTTTCATTATGTTCTTGAGCAGATCATTGCAATGGAAACTTTAGCCCAATTAAGGCTTATGCCACAGACTTAAGGTTCCAATAAAGCCACTAAATTTGTAAAGAAGATTCTGTTTTAAACCTGCTGGAAATTTCAAGCTGGTATTTCCCAGGATTTCTAAGATACAGTTGTCTCCAAATTGGCCCTTTGTATTGTGCCCTAGGGCAGCACAGCAGTGTTGCAATTGTGTCTAATTAACCTCCTGCTAAATGCAAAATGTCAGAAAGGTGAATCATCAAACTAGAGCTAGAGGCTGGGTTGTTGTTATTTTCCACAGGGATAGAACTAGCTTTTTTAGTTTCTGAGGCAACTACTCTGAAAGTTGGCAGGATATTAGCACTTTTGTATTAGGATATTTGCATGTCAAAGATGAGATCTGAATATGTCTTAACTTTGATGAGGTCACATTTTAGAACCAGTAGCTGAGAAAGACAGAGACAATTATAGCTGAATACTGATTTAGGGGGGAAGATTTTTTAACCAAGTTTGGTTCCATGTAAAATTCTGTTTTCTGCATAACTCGAGGTGACTAGCACAGCTGGATTTTTTTTTTTCTTTATTTAAAAAATCTGGTAGCCAGGTGGAGGAGAGCAAAAGACTTTGCATTATAATTCATTTGGGATAGGCTAAACTATGCTGCAGTAACAACTCCAAAATCATAGTGGCTTTAAATACCAAAGTTTTATTTTTCAATCATACTACATGCTCATTGGGTCAGCCAAGACCTAGCTGGGAGAAGGTTACATCTCTGTGCTACCACAATTGCCAACTATTTTTCTACTGCTGTGTATCAAACTATCATAAATTTAGCAGCTTAAAATAACACACACACTTATGTCATAGGGTCTGTGGGCCAGAAATCTAAGTACAGCTTAGCAGGGTCCTTGGATTTATGGTCTCTCACAGGGCTTCAATCAAGGTATTAGGGCTGGGAGTCTCATCTGAAGGCATGACTGGGGAAGGATTCACTTCCAAGCTCATATGGTTGTTGGCAAGAAATAGTACCTGGCAGGTTGTTGGGACGGGGGCCTCTGTTTCTTGCCATGTGGACCTCACCACAGGGCAAATGAAAACATGGCAGCTTACTTCAATAAAGCCAGCAGGGAAAAGAATGTGCTTGCAAGGTTGTACTTACAATCTTATGTGATATAATAAGGGAAAAGACATCCCATCACCTTTGCCATATTCTATTAGTTAGTATCAAGTCACCAGACCAGCCCACACTCGAAGGGACTGCACAAGGACATGAATTCCAAGGTGTGGAGGTCTTTTGGGATCATCTTAGGGTCTGTCCACCACTCACCAAGACAGAGAAAAGTAAACATGAGGGGCCAGGCACTGGCCCTTAAAGACACATCACTTCCACTTACATTTCATTGGCCATACCAAGTCATATGGCCATACCTGTCTTAGGAGAGGGGAGATGCAATTCTACATATGCCTGGGGAGAGGAGAAACAATATTTACCAACAACCCCAATGACAGCCATGTCTATGAAATAAAATTACTTTGGGCTCTGTAGAGGGATTCACCAGCTACAAACAGATCAATGCATAAAATTACAGGTTAAAAATTAACCAAATTAATTATACCATTATATCATTGTCTTAGCTTGGCTTCCCCTAGAAGCAAACCCTGAGATAAGAAATTGAGTAGAAGTAGTTTATTTTAGAAGTGATCATAGTGGATAAGGATGTGAAAGAGGAAGGAAAGAAAGCTAAAAATGAGCGTGTGGTAACAGCTCCAACTGGGGCTCAAACCCTCTGGGAATACTCCAAAGAGTTATCCCACCTGTAGGATAAGTAAAGTAGGATATTTTCCCTTTAACCCCTGTCTGTCACTGGCTGAGGGCTGTTCCCAGAGGAACAGCTAGCCTGTTCTTGATTGGGTTGAGAGAAAGCATTCAGACAAAGAGTTTTGAGTGCTTGTGATAACTAAGTCTACCAGCATGGTGAGTGATAAACGTTTCTATGGGCCGGATCCAACAGCATCTGCTACAACCATTAGACTTGTGTTGTGTGTGAACTGAAACTCAAGGGAACTGGTTTCAGAATCAGGTTTTTATGCTAAGTGATTTAATAACTGTGTCATCGAAATTCTGTGCTTCTCTCCTGCCTTGAGCTCAACTCCTAAGTGTGTTTGGGAAAAAAAAGTAATAAGAAGCAAACTCTAAGCTTCTTAGTTGTATATAATCAATACAGCTTTTTAATTACGATTATTACTAATAGTAATACATAATAATAATGATGAGTCTGAAAGGCCATGTTTGCTTTTATAATATGGAGGATTGTAGAGGAAGTGGAAAGAGGAGGGGGGCAGTTTTTTTATCATTACCAACAGCTTTCCTAACCTCTTATCCACAGACGGTTGCTACTGAAGGGGTGTGGAAGTAGTAGGGTTGAAGGCATCAGAGGCTGGGGAACTCTGGAGGTAGTGGAGACACAGGAATAGGAAGATAACCTCATGGGCTATGGTAACTTCTGTCCCTGTGTATTAATTTGCTAGGGCTGTAATAATAAAGTGCCACAAATTAGGTGACTCAAACAACAGAAGTGTTTTTTCTCACAGTTCTGGAGGCTGGAAGTCTGAGAGCAAGGTGTCAGCAGGATTGGTTCCTCCTGAGGGTTGTGAGGAAGATTCTGTTCTGTGCCTCTGCCCTAGCTTTTTATGGTTTGCTGGCAATTTTTAACATTTCTTGGCTTGTAGAAGCATCACCCTAACCACTTCCTTCATCTTCATATGGCGCTATCCTTCGGTACATGTCTGTGTCCCAGTTTCCTTTTTTTATGACAGCCAGTGATATTTGATTGAATGACCTCATCTTAACTAATTATATCTGCAACAACCAACCCTATTCCGAATAAGGTCACATTCTGAGGTCCTGGGGGTTAGGAATTCAACATATTAATTTGGGCAGGGGGACACTAATCAACCCATAATACCATGTAATTCAAAATGTTATTTCTTTATAGGTCCAAAATCCAGCCTTCCACCTAAATCCTGAAGACTCCATGAAGTCTCTCTCTTTCTTTGTAACCATATAGATGTCTGCCTTTACAGCCTAAAAACCTGCAATTGATTTTAGATGATCTTGCATTTTCCCCTGTTTCACGTGTGCAAATATCTCCAGAGCAAGTTCCTCAAAGCCTGGGATCACAGGAAACATAAGTCCAAGGCAGTATACATTTTACCTTCCCTTAATACGTGTTGACAGAACATCAGGTAATTTACACCCTCCTCCAGACTAAGTTCTAGAAGGGCAGTAGTTAACAGTCTTATAGAACTTTACAAATACACATTCCTGAGCCCCATACAGATCTAGAGAATCATATTTTGGGGTATAGAATCAAAAAGTCTGTATGTTCATAAGCTCCTTTTGTGATTTTGATGCAGCTATACTCACAGGACAGTACTCAGGAACCTCTAGGGTAGAATTCAGTTCCCAGGGAGTCTCTGACCACGGCTTGCCAAGTCCAATGTCAGTTTTATGTATTTCTAATTCTTCTGGGGCAAAATAGAACATTATTTCTTAAAGATCCTAGGCATGATATTGACAGAGATCCATGATTAAATATGTTTGGGAAATTGAGTTAATCAGAGTGAAATAAATTTACTTACTGTAGGACTTTTCAAAAATTTAAAAGGATAATGTACATTGTGAACTGCAGTAGAGAAGGGTAGTATGAAACGCTTCCTATCTTCTTCTTTTATTTCTTTTTTGGCTGTGACAAGCGGCTTGAGGGATCTTACTTCCCCAACCAGTGATTGAAGCACTGGGTCACCAAGGAACTCCCTCTTTCTATCTTCTTTTACTAAAGAAACTTTTGTTTTTCCTAGAGTACCTCCTGACACCATTCTTCTTAAGCACATTTTGGAAAATGAAATGAAATCTGGTGCTATTTTCAAGAGGCCTAACTTCCATCTCCAACATATTATTCACAGAAGACCTCTTTGACTTTTTTCATCTATAAAGTTGAGGCAATTTGCTCCAAAATATTTGTAGACCTTGTAAAACTAGTTTACTTATTTTTGACTCACATTTGTCATGTTATTTAATATGAAATCTACTTTACTCTGGTGCCTTTGTTTCTTTCTATCACATTAGAGAGAAACTGAGTTTCCACCATTATAAGGTACTATGCTAGGCACTTTTGGGGAAACTCATGAGAATGAATAATGACACCTCCCCTCAAGAAATCTCTCAGTCATGTCGGAGAGACAGACATGTACATATATTTTTATTTCTCTCTTCCCTCTGTCCCCTCTCTCTTCATATCTCCTATATTTGTCTCTGGTATTCAGAAGAAATATGTGCAGCAAAAGATGCAATAAAGTACTATGTTATTTCTCTATTTATCTTCATTATCTCCAGAGAGAAAATATGCCAATGTGAAAATCAATGAAAGGTTAACTGTCCCTTTCTCCTAATAAAGGAAATGTTTTAAATGGTTTCTTAGGAAAATTTGGCCTTGGATTCCTTTGTAAGTTCCTTTAAATTAAAATTAGCACAGAGAACAGAATGACAAGCAAATACAATGCCATAGGCAAGTTTGGAGTGACCCCAAAACCAGTTTCTGATATGAGAGAACTTCTGCATGTTGAGTGGATGACATAAAGGGAAAGTGGCTGTGCCCCTGCACCCTGCTGCCTATCTCTTCTCCTTGTGAGATGCCGCCATGTGCCCTGGGGTCATGATTCCAGACGCTGGAGGTTTGGTTTGAGGTCTTGAGAGTAGCCTGCTGAGCAGTGGTTCGCAAGAGATCAGTACCTCCCTTGAGGGTATGGTGGTCAGATTTAGCAAATAAAAATATAGGATGCCTAGTAAAATATGAATTTCAAAGAAATAATTTTTTTAGTGAATGTACATCCCAAATATTGTATAGGATATATTTATATTGAAAAATATTTTGTTTCTCTGAAGTTCAACTATAACAAAGCATCCTGGATTTAATCTGATAACCCTACTCTAGGGAGATTTTTTATAATTTGTGGAAGGAATTTTGTCACCACAGTGATGGAGGGAACAGGGATGCTAGATATTGTGCACGTGTTGACCAATCTTACACAATAGAAAATTGTCCTGTAGCCATATGACTTCTGAATAGCCCACTGGACACTCATGAAAACAAAGTAAATAGGGATAGTTTTAATGTATAATGAATTTAATATATAACAGAGTCTTTGAATCAGAATGCAACAACTATGTAAATTAAAGGATGATTTTACTTTGTTTTGTTCAGTATGTTACCAACAGTTGTTCATCACTCCAGAAAACCATATCACTTGTGGCAACAGTGCTGGTGGTATTTGAGTCACCAATATACCACACTTAAATTATTTGTAGCTGTCACCATCATAGTGATTCTATATGTGTGTGTGTGCATCACCAGATTCTTCATTATTCCTATAATATTGAGCCCAAATTCTTACCTATGAAAATACTGTATTATAAATTCCATTTATTTCTTTTACATTAAAATTAAGGCATAATATATTTTGTTCAAAATATTTGTGGAGATAGATCACATTACCTATGAATTTCATTTCAGAAGAGTAAGGGGAACTTGGGTCTGATAAGTTCGATTTCCACTGCTGAGGGGCCTTGGACCTGTTTTGCCTACCATGCAACGTGGATAGGCTCCGGTGGAAAAAAGAACTTTGAAGGAAGAAAGGTTCTAAAATTTTACAAGAAAAATCAAAATGGCATGACTACGCAAACATACTGCAATCACTTCACCTCTTCCTTTCATATCTCTCTAAATCCCTCTGAGAAACATATTGGAATTTCAATCTTGATTCTGCTTTGAACATTTTTTATATGTTTTTTTCCCCCTACGTTTTTGGACACTAATTACATCACTGCATGTTGGATATACTTCTTTGCATTAATCCAAGTTTTGTTTTATGAATTCTGATAGATCTAAACGGAAAAGAGATTCAAACCCTGAGGCTGCTTAGGATTTATTAATACCAATACTTCCATCAGCATAATGATAATGTTGATTAGAACTTTTAAAAAATCTACTTCTGAGTGAATACTTTGTCTCACCATGTAGAGGACAGACCTAGATCCTGAAGATATCTAAACATAATGATTACAATTCATATTCTAGGCTATTAAGCAATTTGTCTGGCTATTAACTATATGATTCCTTGAACCACTGTTATCATAATAAATAGCATTTGGGTAAAATCAATGTTGGGGATGCTATGAGGCTGTCCTAGACAGAAGAAGGGAAAAAATAGATGCTAGTGACAAAGAGAAGCAACAAAGAGGAAGGACAGCAATGAACCAGGGTGTTCTGGTTATCAATTGCTGTGTAATAAACTCCCCCCCACACAAGTTAGCAGCTAAAAACAACAGCCAACTTAATTATATCTCATAATTTTCGGGTCAGGAATTAAGGTAGGGTTCAGCTGCACAATTTTTCTGCTCCATGGGGCATCCACTAGAGTCACTAAGGTATTCAGCTGGAGGACGGGCTGATCTGCAAGGTTCAAGATGATCTATATCATGTGCTCAATGCCTTGACAAGGAGGGTTGGAAGCTTAGGCTTGGCTGGGCCCCTTGTCCTCTCCATATGATCTTTTCTGCAGGGTAACTGAACTGTTTACATGGTGGCTTAGGGCTGCGAGAATGTTTCCTGTGACGTAGAAGTGGAAGCAGCCCAGAAACTAGTGCAGCATCATTTCTGCTGTACTATACTGGTCACTATCACAGGTGGTGCATAGACTTAGAGGGAAGGAAAATAAACATCCCCCCTCAATGGAAAAGGATCAAAGAATTTTTGGCCACTTAATCCACCAAATTTGAAAGAAAAAAAGAGGTTGATGGACACACGTTACACCTCCCCAAGATGCAAACTACCATGTCCATGCAGGAAAGACATTGAGAAAAGAGACAGAGGGAAATGGCCCAGTGCAAAATGAACAGTAAGGTCAGCAGAGGTAGTGCTACTGTGGTCCTGGAGGAACCTGACAAAGAGTTAAATTTACAATATCATGAAAGGTTATAGCATCTGTAACATGACAATGTCATGCTAGCTAGTACAAAAAAGTACAAGAGGTTAATATTGTGAAGTATTATACTACCCATATTTTATTCCTATAAGATTACTTCTCCAAAGGCGCTCTTCAGAGTGAGGGAAGAACACAGGAAAGACAAACGTTTATATGTTCCCATTTGGACTTCTTCATTAAGTTCATGAAGTCCATTTCACACAAGAGTGTGAGAGTCAGGTTGTTTAGAGCCAGTAAGGACTTGCAGTTTTAAATGAGCCTGAACTTATGGGGAATCAAAAATAGAGGTTATAGGGCTTCCCTGGTGGCGCAGTGGTTGAGAGTCCACCTGCCGATGCAGGGGACACGGGTTCGTGCCCTGGTCTGGGAAGATCCCACATGCCACGGAGCGGCTGGGCCCGTGAGCCATGGCCACTGAGCCTGCGCGTCCGGAGCCTGTGCTCCGCAACGGGAGAGGCCACGACAGTGAGAGGCCCGCGTACCGCAAAAAAAAACAAAAGGAGGTTATAAAATGGACCAAAGAATAGCAAGGATAAAGATATGATTGTTTTCTCAAGAACTGTGACATGTTATACCACTTGCACAGTTACTTTTAATATGTGAATACTGCAGAGACAGGAGGCATGTGGGCCAGAGAATTCTTTATTGACACAACCAGATCAACAACCAGAATAACGTTGCAGCATGAGTCCCCCAAACCTAGTCCCACAGGCTTCTCGATGAGAGCCATGGAAGCTTTTAACTCGTGTTGGCAGCGGTGGGGTTGGGTGAAGAATAATGGATTTTCTGTTTATGTACAGGAGAGAAGCTGCCTCTACTCTCCTCCCAAAACAAGAGAAGGGGAAAAAAAACTTTTGTTGCTTTGAGATGAGGATGAAAAGGATGCTGGGATCTTACCCTAACCATCTGGATTGTAAATAAAGTCTCTCCAGGAGTCAGAGAGCCTAGAGTGTTCCACCTAGAGAGGTCTCTGGCTTCATATATTTTTACAGATATATTCCTAGGAGCTAATCTGGGTGCCTATCTCCAGATATTTGGCTTTGGGAGGGATAAGAAAAGTTGTATTATCCTTTCGGATCAGAGCAATTAGCTACATCATTAGGGAACAAATGGCTACAGATCTAATCCTTATGATATGTGAAAATGTGTCCAGGGGAAATGGAAGCCAATATTCTCTATCTTTATATCATTTATATTTCTGTGTCTCAGGAAGCTCGGCTTTTTACGACAGCACTAAGGAATCCAGGGAAGTTTTATTTCCCCACCATGATGTAACAGTGGTTTCCTGACATGTAGGATGGCAATAAGAACACTTGCTAATCTGGGGGGTTCAGGTGGAGGTATATTTACAGGCAGCAAGACTAAGATAAATATGGTGCACAAGTCAATCAATTTTTACTGCTTTTAGCTTCATGTACAAGTAATCTGATCACAGAGGTGTAAGTAAATAGGATTTTCTTTTTTCCTCTCTAACAAGAAGTCTGAAGATAAGTAGCTCAAATCTGTACTCAATCATCAATGTCTCCTAGCTTATAACTGCTGCCTTAGTATGTGTCTTGCTGGTTACAAGATGCCCACTCTACAACCTGGCATCACATATGTATTTTAATCAACAAGGAAGAAGAAAGGCAAAGGCTAAAGGCACATGTCAGCTTTTTTTTTTCTAAGTCCTGGAAACAGTAACTTTTGAGAAGTTTACCCAGTAATTTTCAGTTATTATCTTATTGCCCATGCCTAGCAAAAAGAAGTCTGAAAAGGTAAATATTTGTACTAATAACTTTGATACCTTGAACAAAATTGGGTTTCTTTTAGCAAGGAGGACAGAAGGAAGAGCTATCAGAATCATAACCAGTAATGTCCCCCATCCCCTGATCCTCAGCCTAAGACTATGAAAATCCCAGGGGGTTTGGGAGTAGGCTGAAAGTGGAAGAGATTTCTGCTCCACTTCCTGTCTGGAACTGTGGGAGGAGACTCACTCAGTTTGCTAGCATTGTCACAGGATGGATGGGCACGAAGGGTAGAGTGTTGTGTTTAGGCAAAGAGGGGAGCTGGGGACTAAAAGAGGCCCCAGGTGGGGTGAAGAAGATGCAGAAGATATGGACCTGCTCACCAGAGGCTCTGGCAGAAACAACAAACATCAGCATCATATTTCCGTCCAAGCCCCCCAACCAAATGTGACCAGGTACATCAGCAGCAGATGAAGCGCTACAGAGGCTGATCTCTAAAGAGCCAATGGAGGTTGACGAAGAGCTGAGGCCAGACTATAGACCACATACACTGCCCCAACATAAGTAATGATACATAAGCTCCCCCTGCACCCCGGTACCATTGGGGGGATGGAAAGATAGGCTATGAACTCTGAACCGTATGGCTCTAAACCCTGAACTGAACCTAATTAGCTGAGAGACTAATTTTTAAACTGAATGTGACTAAATTATCTTTAATCTGTAAGGTCACGATTATTTTTCCCACCATCTGAAGAAATGGTAAGTGGGGATAGGGTGGGGTCCTGAGTCATTTGAATTCAATCATAAAGATATAAAGAAGGTACATTTCTACACACTTGAGTAGTATATAAATTTAAAATCTATAATCATGGGTAAGTCTATGATTATGGTGCGAAAGGCATTAAACATTAGAAATAAGTGTCTGACCATTTTTGATATCTAAGTGAAGTGTGATGATGAAGCTAATTCCTCTATTTAGGCAAACATTGACTTAGCCTCCCATGAACAGATGCTGTGCTTCATTCAATGGCCAGATTTTAAGTGGTAAAGTGGAGGTGCAGACTGTCTCCGGGGGGCCCTGAGCATGAGAGAGGGGACCCCCACAAAGATAACTAAAGCAAGACAGCTCCTGTGCATTCAGGTTCTGAGTAAGGAGACTTACAGGGCATGCATTAGGCTGAGGAATTCTCAGCAATTTGTGGGGGAAACAGTGGACAATATTTCTGCCTCAGTACCTAGGTCACTCCTAGAGAAAGGAAGAAAGAGAATGTTTCTCAGGACTTAGCTGTCACTATAAGGAATTCTTAGGAGGAAGCAATAGAAGAGAGAGATGATAAGAAAATAATAATGATTACAAATACTTATAATAGCTATTATTGGCTATAAATTTCTACTCTGTGGGAAACATGAAAATAACAGTTATTTATCATCTTCAGTTCTCACAATGATTCCTGCAAGGTAGGTATTTTTATCCCCACTTTTGCATATGAGGAAACAGATTCAGGGAGATTAAAGGCACTTTTAACCAGTGGTGGCCAGTGAGTCCAATGCCAAAGCAGGGCTCTTTTCACTATACCAGTACATATACGGCTACTGCACAGAACCAGGGAAACAGTCTTTGGTCATTTATCCAAATCCCCTCACTCTGAAACTGGGGAGAGGTTGTAAGAGACAAGGACTGGTGTTTTGCCCCTTGTCCCTAAATACCCCACCTCCCATTCTTCTCAAAAAGGCAGTGCCCGAAGGTCCCTGTGCTTACATCTGGGTTCCTAACCAACAAAATCTGGGTTCATAAGCGGGAGGAATAGCATCTTAAACAGACAGTTTTGTGGTAACAGCAAAAGCCTCTTGATTCCTAAAAGATGCAGTCAGTCTTCCCGGTATGAACACAGTGAACTTTCTGGAATTCATAACCAATTACATGTGCATTGGGATTTTTCCACTACATTCTTTGAGATACTCCCTCTCAACCTCATAATAAGTGATGTCACCCCTGGGGGGACCACCAGGGAGCACAGGGATTTCATGTGTCTTAAATCTGTGTCCAGATATAGTGTAACTAAGTCATATTACAGTATTTATAAATACTTAACTCATTATTTTCTTTGGATGACTGGAGTGTAGCACTAAAAAAAAATCCAAACTTCAATTTTTGGTTTATTTCCCAGAATAGAACTCATTACATCCAAAGCTTTATGAGTCCCTTCTGGAAGATAAGGACAGATCACATCTTACTCACCACAAGGAAAACAACCATTGAAGATACCCTGTGGCTTATATCTCTTATATCTAACTTCCTCCCTTTGTCCAAATTCCTAAGGTTTCCATGGGGTGAAAAGATCGGGGAGTTTGGATGGGAAGGAGAGAATTACAGTGCAGGACAAGAAAGTTTATGTCACTAGCTGACTCAATTTAAGAGGATCTGATGCTTGGGAATTGATATTCCAAATATTTTGAGCTTTTCATATAAAAAATAGAAAGAATGTGGTATTTATTGACATGTTTCATGAACTAAATTTAAAACTTTGCTGTCAGAGACTCTTGAAGTAATTTATAACTCGGCCCACACTGAAGTGTCCAAAAATATGGATCTATAATGGGATAATGTCATCCCTTGTGCTGCCCACAGGACCCTCAAAAGCGATCTTGTAAGAAGGGAATAATCCCAAAATGGCAGGATCAAGCCTGGTCTTGCTTTCACAGCAGGACGAGTCACACTGTTTTAGGGGGTCAAACACACCTGAGCCTGATCTGGGCTGGATCTGGCAGATGAGTTCTGCTAGAAAGAATTTCTGGAGTAAACTGAAGCAAACTTAGCTTGGTGGGACAAGACCAAAGCCAAATGATGGGTACAGAGAACAGATTCCAGTCGCCTAGAGAAGGGAATGAAAAGTGCTGGGTGGGGTTTAGGGCAGGATTCTAGTACCAGTAGGACAAAATAAGAAACCAAAGTAAAAGCCCAGTTATAAGCAGTGTATGCCACCAGGGTGAAGGGGAAAGTCTGCAGCCTTGTAAGGCCAAGACCGCCTGGAAGCCATTCTAGGTGCCCAAGACCATGCCACAGCTGGGAAAGAGACATTTAATAGGTTCATGAGGTTGGTTCATGGATGGATGAGCGAAGAGACTGCTTCATTCCACAACTCCAAGAGGCATGTGTATGGTACCCCTTGGCACTGCCCAGCGGACAGGATTCAAAGGGAACACAATGTGAATGGTGTCCACTGGAGTCATCCCATGTGGTAGCCCTGAGCAGAAGATACCTAGTCCACACATTTAAGTACAATCCTTAGCCTGGTGCATATAGAGCAGAAGGTACTGACTGTATATTTCCATTTATTTGTGCACATTTGGACTGATTTAGAAATAATTCTAAAACCTCTTGCTCCACGTTGAGCATAGCACGTTGCTGAAAGTGAAGAGGCAGGGAAGCAGTTTTGTTGAAGCAAAATTTATTTGTTGGAGGTAAGGGTTGTGACTTTTGAATACTGATGTGTTTTGTTTCTCACTTTAAATTTTTTTTTTTTTTAGACCGAGGAAGAACAATTTATCTTTTTTATTATTAAAAAATTTTTTTTTCTCTTTTTCAATAGATTTTATTTGTTTGTTTGTTTGTTTATTGGGTGTGCTGGGTCTTCCCTGTGGCGTGCAGGCTTTCTCTAGTTGCGGGGAGCGAGGGCTACTCTTCGCTCCGGTGCATGGGCTTCTCATTGCGGTGGCTTCTCTTGCTGCGGAGCACAGGCTCTAGGCGCGCAGGCTTCAGTAGTTGTGGCTCACGGGCTTAGTTGCTCTGCGGCATGTGGGATCTTCCCGGACCAGGGCTCAAACCCATGTTCCCTGCATTGGCAGGCAGATCCTTAACCACTGAGCCACCAGGGAAGCCCTCACCTTTAAATTTACTTGTACAAGTTTCTCACATGAGCCTGGAAATATTTACACAAGGAAAATCAGCAACCAGCTAAGCAGTGAAGCCAAGCCGGCCTGAAAATTTGAACCCAGGGCATTTCCTTGACAGAGACCACAACATCTGGCTAATGGAGCATGTTTATTTCCTTCTATTGCTATGTCTTCAGAGTGTGCCTGTCTGTCACTCCTCACATCAATAAACTACATTTTTATTCTGGTGTCCAACTCACCTTCCACTCACCCTGGAATGATAAACTACAATCTGAAGAGTTGTAAAGGTTTGCCCAGAAAATAATTCTCACTCAGAGTTTCTTCTGGCTTCTTGTCTGGCCCAGAATCTGAGGCTATAATTGATTAAGGTTGGTCATGACAGCACAAAGCTAGAGCTGTGATCACTCAAAATCCCTTCATCTGAGAAAATAAATCAAGGGCAGCAGCACCATGTGGCAGGGAAGTAAGGTATCCCAGAGCTATTTCTGTGCAAGCTGGGAGAACAAGTCAGTGTCCCACAGAGCTTGAGTCTCTCAATTTCATTTTCATAATCAGGTTAGCTGCTTTTCAAAGATGCACTGTGACACTCACATAGGGGAAAGCTTGTGTTACTTGGCTCAGCTAAATACGCTGACGGTGAAAGGGTTAGGAAGGCACTTCCCCCTTTTTTTTCCTTAGTGAATTGAAAGGCACTTTGAAAATATATTTAGTGTCTTTGAACTTTTCTGTGCTCACTGCTGGTAGCATTTATAAAAGCCACATGGTGATAGAGAAGCCTCGTTCCCAAAAGCAAGCTGAGATGAGTGAAAATAATGATCTAAGTAAATATTCTGTCCTGGTTTGGATGACAAGGCAGGTTGAGATGACAGCGGATCTCAGTTATCAGAAACCTAGGACTCCCCTTTGAGGCCTTCCTCTCCCTCTGTACCCCTTTCAATCCTTTATGAAGCCCTATTGATGTTACCTCCTAAATATCTCTTGAATCCATCCATTGTTTCCATCTCCACCACGAATACCTAGACTTCAGCTTTCCCTTGGACACACACACACACCCCACTCCCAATCCATGGTCTCCTTTCTCTTATGCCTGTGCTATCATAGTCCGTTCCTCACACGGTAGCCAGAGAGGTTTTTTTATAACATCGATCAAGATATGTAACTCTCCTGAATCAAATCCCTTTATTGGCTTCCTTTCACACTCCAAATAAAATCTAAACTCCTTACCACGGCTTTCAAAGCCCTTGATTATCTGACATCTGCCTCTCTCCATTTTCATTTCCTACAACTCTCCCATCATTCATGTTGGTCCAAACACACTGACCTTTATTCTGCTCCTTCTACTTGGCACTTCTCTCTCTGTCTAGAACGTGCTTCCTTCTGATCTTGACTCCTTTGTAACACTCAGGTAATCTGATTTAAACGTCCACTCCATAAACAGTCCTTCCTGATCACCAATAGATTTTCACTCTCTGACAAATCTGTCGCATTTTGTAGATTACTTAATCATTTATCCATTTGTTGTTAACCTCCAACAGACTATAGGCTCCAGAAGAACAAGTAGCTCACCCTTGTGCCTAATTTTAACCGGCACCTAGTAGGCATTCAATACACATTTATTAAATGGAATGAAGTAAATGAATGAAGGAATGACATTCTGGTTTTAGCCCCTGACTCCAAGGTGCTGGAGTTATTGTCCTAGTTATTAGGTTAACCTGCTGCCCAGTGTTACATTATCTGGCTTTCCTCTCAGACAATTTGATATTTCAGTTATTTCCTGAAAATAACTTGGAGATGCCCCTGATTTGTCCATCTACTGCTTTGATTCCTTGGATACCACTCATTCTTTCACGTTAAGCAAAAACAAGTAATTGTTGCAGGGGTCTCTGTATTTTGCAGCTGCTCTTTTGTAAGATGCACTTTTCCCAAATAAAACAATTTTAAAAACAAAACAAAATAAAAACCTGTCCAAGAGACAATTTGGCATTTTAGTCACCTTCTGACCTATTCTGCTTTGACTGAGTTTGGCTTAAGACAGTGGACTGAGCCTATGTATGGGGGCCTGACAATGAGTACCTATGATCCTTATCCAGGTTTACTAGCTAACAATGGAAAAGGATGGTGCAACAGATTAAAGATTGTCACAAATTCATTGACCCTAATCCTCGGTATATGTCTGGGAGAACATGTCTACTCCCCATGGATCGGGGTGTGTTCTGTGATTGCTTTGGCTGAAGGAATACATTGGAAGTAGTGTTACTGGCAAAGCCCATCAACAATTCCCAGGAAATAAAAATCGGATTTGGGTAATAAAGTCTAATTTATTTTCCTTTGTGCTTAGTCTAGTTTCACTTGCACACAGGGTACCACGTGCAGAGGCCTTGCACCCAGCACTTCAGACCAGAGTTCCTGGTGCAAAATGGCTAAGCTTAGCACTGTAGCTCAGCAGGCCATGTGCAAAAGCACTGTACATGACACTGCAATTCAAGATGCCCTAGGGGCCCCCTTCATACCAGACTCCTCCCTCAGAACCCAGTCCAGCAAGTACATGAAGCAGGAATCATTACCAGCAAGGGCCCAACAACCTGCCAGGAAAAGAACACCCTTTGAGACAAGTTGCCCATGGAGAAGGAAGGTTCATCCAGATACACACCCTATTTACCACTTGTGATCTGTATAACTGGGAAAGTCAAAGTAAGTGTTGAGGAAAGATCCAGAGAGGCTTCTGAACCTGATTAGGGGAAACTTTCAGACCCATGACCCCACCTGGGCTGATAGCGAGAGCCACCTCAATGTACTCCTAACAGGTGAAGAAAAGGCCACAATCTTTTCAAAAGCCCAAGAGGAAGCAGACAACAAAACAGAAACGATGCAAGTCATAATATTTTCAGATGGGGGAATCAAATGGTGCCGGATAATGAACCCAGCTGGGACCACTGAGACAACGGAGAATGGGGTGGAAGACAGAGACTGATCCATTATAAAAATATGATCCTAAAGGGAATCCAGGCAGCAGGAAAGAAACCTGTCAATTGGAATTGAAGGAAATCCATCGGAGCCAACAGAAAACCCTTCGGCATTCCTAGAGCACCTGAGGGAATGTCTCCAAATCTATACTAACAATGGCCCTGTGTAATCATCAGAAGGGAACACAATCCTGAGGTCATATTTCATTTCCCAAACTGCCCCAATATTAGACATAAACTTCAGAAACTGGAAATAGAACCAGATAACCCTATCTTTGGCTGCGGTTGCCTACTAGGTGTTTAAAAACGGAGATATAGAGGAGGAAAAGTCAGAGGATAAAAAGGCCTGGATGTAAACCCACCTTCTGGCTGTTGCCCTCCAATGTCAACTGGTAGGTACAGGAAGCTTGACTAACTGCCCACGGAGCCTCTACTCCAATGAGTGACCTCCGCCCCCACTGAGGGACAGCAGGCCAAGGAAACTAGGACCTGGTCAGCACACCATATGTAGACAAGAGGGACACTGGAAGAGAGAATGCCCTCCTCACCCCCAAAGGGGGACAGAATTGGCAGTTCCCGGCCACTCCCCTTGAAGGCAGATGGTCCAAATCAATGAAGGATGATGGGCCCAGGGGGTCCTAAGCTGGCACTTCAAATGACCTCTGAGGAGCCCTGGGTGACACTGGAATAGGGAGAAAGCCTGTTGAATTCTTAGTCAACACCAGTACCACTTACTTGGTTCTGAACACAAGATCAGGCAAACTCAGTCATTATGGGGCTATCAGGGAAGGCCCAAGAATAGGCTTTCATAGAGCCACTAGAATGCAAATTGGATGAACAAACTCTTACCCATTCCTTCTGATATGTTCCCAAATGCCCTATAACCCTTCTAGGAAGGGATAGCTGACATAAATTGGGGGCTACTATCCACCTGATGGAAGACAAACTGGAGATTGCCGTCCCCTTAGACAAAGGGCACAAGATGATAATGTTAATGGCTGAGGACAAATCTCCCCAGCCAGAGCAAGTCAACTTCTACAGAGTAAATCCTGAGCTCTGGGCCCAGAGACAGGTAGGATGAGCTGTAGGAGCTGGTCCCATAATAGTCCATTTAAAACCCAGACATACACGGCTCAATAGAAAACAGTATCCTCTCTGTCAGGAGGTCTTTTGGGGCATTGCTCCTGTTATACAGGGCCTAATTGACCAAGGCCTACTAGATCATGCCAATCAGGATGTGATATCCCCATTCTCCCTGTAAAGAAACCCAATGGGGAATACCAAATGGTGCTGGACCTCAGGGCAGTCAAGGAAGCCATCGAGGATATACATCCAGTGGTCCCCAATCCCTACACCCTGCTGGCCACTCTACTGTACACTAGCACCTGGCATTCTGTATTAGATGTAAGAGATGCCTTCTTCTGTATTCCATTAGCCTCAGAGTCACAGGAAATTTTTAATCTTGAATGGGAGGACCCAAACATGCAACAAAAACAACAACACTGCGGGACAGTCCTTCCCCAAGGGTTCAAAAATTCCCCCACCATCTTTGGGGAAACTTTAGATAAAGACCTAAAAGATCTACATCTGGAGAAGGAACCTTCCTCCAGTATGTAGATGACATTCTGATGGCCAGTCCTACTAAGAGGCCTCTGACAAAAATACTGTAACCACCCTGAACCACCTGGCTGATAAAGGATATACGGTGTCCAAGAAAAAGGCTCAAATATCACAAACTAGGGTGACCTATGTAGCATCCATTTTCACAGAAGATCAGAGAAAGCCATCCCAGGAAAGGAAAGAAGTCACTTGCAGCATTGCCCGTCCTAAAACTAGAAGACAGCTGAGGGGTTTCCTGGGGGATGGCCTGTTGGCCGCATCTGGATCCCTAACTAGGGTCTAATAGCAAGGCCTCTATGTGAAAAGTTGAAAGGAAAGGATGATACTACTTTTGAATGGAACCCAGAATGCAAAGGGATCTTTCAAGAATTGAAAAAGCAATTATTTCAGGCCCTTGCTCTGGCCCTCTCAGATTTAGCTACATCTTTTGATATTGACATTCAGGAGAGAAGGGGAATCACCCTCAGGGCGTTAGCTCAAAAACTGGGACTCCTCACTCAGATGATGGCTTATTTTTCTGAAAAATTAGATCAAACCACTAATGGATGGCCTACTTTCCTACGGGCAGGAGCAGCTACTACCACCCAGCTAAAGCAGGCTGAAAAGTTAACGTTTGGTCAGCCAGTCACTGTATAGACTCCACCAGGTTCAGGCTTTAGTAAGTTCTAAGGGAACAGAATGGCTGTCCCCCAGAAGGTCGATTCAAGGTCAGGCTATGCTTTTAGACAACCCAGTGGCTACCACAGAAACCCGTCACATGCTAAATTCTGCCACCCTGCTACCCACAGAAACGGAGTCCCCGGAGCGTGATTGTATAGAAACCGCAGTCACGATTGATTCCAGTCTCCCAGCCTAGGAAGTAAACCTCTCTCAAATGCTGAAGAGGAGTTGTTCACAGACAGGAGCAGTTTTATGAGAGAGGGAAAAAGGCTGGTGGGATATGCAGTGGCCTCCCAGACCCAAGTCATAGAGGTGGGAAGCCTACGCCCAGGGACTTCTGCCCAAAAGGCCAGGCTGATAGCCTGCACCCAAGCCTCAGAGCTCAGGACAGGGAAGATTTTAAATGTTTACACAGACTCCCGGTAGGTGTATGCCATCCTACGTGCACTCAGAGCTATTTGGAAGGAAAGAGTTATGCTTAATGAGGAGAATAAGCAGGTGAAACATGGCTTAAACATATTGAGACTCCTAGAAACAGTGCAGCTTCCAATAAAGGTGGCAGTGATTCATTGTAGGAGTCACCCAAAGTGGGATGCAGAGGTAATAAAGGAAAATAACAAAGAGGACACGACTGCCAAAAGGGTGGCCCTAGAACCACTAACTTGGTAACTACCTCTCATACCTCAAAGGCCAGATCCATCCAATTACTCCCCAATCTACACAAAGGAAGAATTAGACAAAGCCTGAAAACGGGACTTCAACAGAGATCTAGGAGGCCATGTGTGGCTAGTTAATGATCATGGGCAATACTTCTTTCCCCAGGCTACAGCTTGTCAAGCCATCAGGGAGGCTCATCAAGGAAATGACTACAGAGGGAAGCCCTATATAATTGGCCAGTTGAGGTCATGGTAATTCCTGGGATGAAAAGTATAACCAGTTGAATAGTTGAGACACACCCCATCTGCACAATAAACAACCCCAACATTAGACACCCCCACCTGGAGAGGTCCCCAGATAAGGCCCATTCAGACCAGACGAACATATCGTGGGGAAGATTGCCAAAATGATTTCACTGTCATGCCAAGAGTACCGGGAAATTTCAGGTATCTCTTGGTGCAAGTAGACACAACTTCTGGACAGACAGAAGCATTTCCTGCTAGAACTGAAATGGCAGCTGAAGTGGCCAAAGCATTACTGAAAGAAATAATCTCCAAGTCTGGGCTTCCAGGATCCCTACAAAGTGAGAATGATTTAGCATTTGTGTCTCAAGTGATGAAGGGGATAATCAATACCCTGGACATAAAATGGATCTTGAACTCATCCTGGAGACCTCAATTGTCTGGGCAAGTAGATAGATTCAATTAGAACTTGACACAGGCCTGAGCCAAGCTATATCAGGAAACCCAAGAAAATTGAATTAAGTTGTTTTTGATTGTCCAGCTCTGCATGTGGTTAACCCCAAGGAATAAGTTAAAGTTAACTGCATTTGAACTCCTGTATGGTAGATCCATTCCCCAAGCCTGAGAAAAGAGACCCATTAAACCCCTTGAAGTGGAACAACTCAAGTATGCCCTCAGGTAGGAGCAACCATGAAAGGTCTCACTGAATATGGTAACCAGGTGCTGTGTGCACCCACTGACCTGCCTCTCCACCGCTTCTGCCAGCAGACTGGGTGCACCTAAAAACCTGGAAAACTCTCAGCCTGCAAGACCCACTCACCCCTAAGTGGAATGGACCCCACCTGGGGATCCTAACCACCCATGCTGCCCTGAATGTGCAGGGGATCATTCCATGGGGACATCACACTCAAGTGAAGAGGGTCCTGAGCCCCAACCTCCGGAAGGACAACCTGGGGCCATGCCCCGCCTTGACCATTTGTGTGAACCTCTGACCTGAGGCTTCTCTTCCAGAAAAACAACGAAAGTGTGACCAGGGAGATTCAGGCCGTGGCAGTGAGCCTCACCATCAGGGCACACTTGTGCCTACAGGGGAAAGACCTAGATATCTTCATTTTTAGGAAAAATTTGACTTGTGACCATTATTCTCTTGCTAATATTTGGGCCATGTATCTTAAATTGTCTGGCATTCTTTGTCTCCGAAAAGTTAGACAAATGGTGGTTATGACGACACACAGACCCAGCAGGAAATAGTTTCAGAAGACTACCTCACCCCTCAGCACCCCTCAATAATGAGGGGCAGGACAAAAGGCGGAGGAGGGATTTGTTACCATTAACAATTCTTGGGAAATAAAAGCAGAATCTGGGTAATAAAATAAAGTCTAACCTTTCTTTCCTTTGTGCTTGGTCCGGTTTCACTTGCTCACAGGGTGCTGCGTGTGAAGGCCTTGCACCTGTCGCTTCAGACCAGAGCCCCTCACGCCAACCGGCTCCTCCCGAAACCTCAGCCCCATGCGACATGTGCGCAAGCGCTGTGCACGACACTGCAATTCAAGATGGCGGCGGCTGGCCGAGCGCAGGGATACTGTGCCGCTGCTTTGGTCTAGAGCGCGGGAAGCAGCACACCGGCGCCCGACCTGTGAGAACTCCGCCTCCTCCCTTCCCCAAGGAAAATAAACCTATAAAGCAGCCGCACCTGGGGCCTTTTAGGGGCGAGCATGTACTCTAGCGCGGAGCTTAAACCTCTCTGTTATTTGATCAAAGGATAAAGCTTCGCTTTGCTTGTGGATGGAACTGGGTCTCGTTCACTTGGCAAGAAGGACACTGGGCAGGAGGACCCTTGTAGGAAACCGACCCTGGAGGGTTGTTAACAGTAACACTGTGCCAGTATCTGGGTCCAGGCCTCTTAAGAAACTGGTAGGTTTCACTTCCCGCCGTGGGGAACACACTCTCTTAGAGCCCTGAGCCACCATGTAGGAAGTTCAACTACCCTGTGGAAAGACCACGTGGAGAAGCTCTCAAACTAAAGGAGAGGGAAAGGTGCCCACCTGAGCCCAGACATCAGTCAGCACAAATAAGGCACCAGACATGTAAATGAACCCTTCTTGGACCCTCCAAATTTAAACAGCCACCAAATGAATACAATTGAGTGATCCCAATCAATGTCCCATGGGGTAGAATAATTGCCTAGCTGCGCCCTGCTAAAATTCCTAACCCGAAGATTTTTGAGCTTAATGAAATGGTTCTTGTTTTAAGGAATTAAGTTTTGGGTGGTTTGTGAAGTGACAATAGGTGAGAGGACAAGCAGGTAGATTGACTTTTATCCTTCCAAGAAAGCATGACTCTCTACTCCTTTAAAAAAGATGGTTGTAATCACTTAATGATATGACTGATATGCAAAGAAACTATAATCAATGCTTAAGAACGAGGGTGATGAATGGTGGCTTCACAAATTCAGAAGCAGATTCCTGGCTGTTTTCTAAGACAGCCAATCTAAACCACAAAAATATCAAGAATATCTCCTCAGGACGACCTGTAAATAAAAAATACCATCATAGTATCTAATTTAATTCCAATCCAATTTTCTTCCAGGCCTGTCTAATGAGTCTACCCCGATAGTGTGTAATGTAGTAATTATAGGTGCACTTTATCAGATGCTGATTCAGGATCCAATCACAATTTCTAGGTTTGTTTGAGGATGTACAGCATTCTCAGAATCGAATCCCAAAGAAACTTCCAGCACCTTCTACCAAGCCATCTGCCAAGCCCACTAACAGCAGATAAGAGAAAATGTTCAGCAATTTTTCTGATGTTGTCTGAACCTGATATGCACAAGAATATAGTTTCTGTCTGTTTTAATCACCGCTCTATCTCCAGTGCCTAGAACAGGGCCTGGGACATAGTAGACATGCAATAAATATTATTATTATTTTTTTAACATCTTTATTGGGGAATAAATATTATTGATAAGATACATCATTGCATTAGAAAAAAATTTAAAAGACTGTTCTGGGAGAGGTATTCACTCTCTAAGTTTATCAGACCACCAGCATCTCTTCAGAGCCTGAGGAATGAACAGCTGCTATTCAGAAGATTATAACACCAATATATTTCACTTTAAAATTTTATAGTATTTAAGATATTACAAAAGGGGAATGAAGAATAACATAACTAATACCAATGTACTACCACCAGCTTAAGTGACAATATATTGCCAACAATGTTCAGTTCACCTAGTGTGGCCCTCCCCAGGTGACTTCCCCACTCTCCCCTGCAATGTAACCATTGGACATAATTTGGTATTTATCAATCTCATATTTTTTTGGTAATTATATGGATATATATCTTTAAGCACCAGTAGTATTGTGTTGCATGTTTTTTTAAATTATCAATTGAAATATAGTTGATATACAATATTATGTTAGTTTCAGGTGTACTACATAGTGATTTGACTTTGCATATATTATTAAATGATCACCACAATAAGTGTACAAACCATCTGTCCCCATACAAATTTATTACAATATTACTGATCATATTCCTTATGCTGTTATGTTACATCTCATGGTTTATTTATTGTGCATATTTTAAATTGTGTGTGTTATTGTACTGTGTGAATTCTTCTGCAATTTACCTTAGTCTACATTTAAGTGTACATCCTTCTAGAAGTTCTACACACATACTTGTGCACACACATATACAGACATACTATACATGCTACTTTGTAGCCTCATGTTTTTCTTTATGGTTTTTTTGTTTTTTTTGTGTGTGTGTGGTACGCGGGCCTCTCACTGTTGTGGCCTCTCCCGTTGAGGAGCATAGGCTGCAGACGCGCAGGCTCAGTGGCCATGGCTCACGGGCCCAGTCGCTCCGCAGCATGTGGGATCTTCCCGGACCGGGGCACGAACCTGTGTCCCCTGCATTGGCAGGCAGACTCTCAACCACTGCGCCACCAGGGAAGCCCCCTTCTTTATGTTTTTTCATCCTAAAATATTTCACGAATACAGAAAGTAATAGAACAAACACCTTTGGACATACCTCAAGAAGTAAAACATTGCAAATATACTAGAAGCCTACTTGTACACTTTTTCCACTGTGTTCACCTCCTTCACTCTCCTTCCTCTCCTCCTCCCATAACCAGAATTTGTTAATTATTTTATATCCCTCTCCAAATATCTAATATTAGTTTTTATTATTTTAAAACTTTATATAGCATCCTATTCTAGAAAGAAAAAGAGAAATACTGGCTTTTTGAGGGTCCAGGCTTTCTGCAGGGGTGTCAGTTCCAACTCCCCACCTGACGAGGGCCCCATGCCTAGTCTGAGGACCCATTCACAGCCTAGTCTCCAGATTCCTCAGGACTTGAGATGCCCCAGGGCAGCCTGTAGGCATCACCACCGGGAATTTTCTCTCTCTCTTCCTTTTTGACACTTGAGGATTTCCATTGTTTTATAGTGAGCTCACCTATACATTTAAAATGATGTTTATTTTACCTTATGCAGCATTTCTGGGTGTTTGTAGCAGGAGAGTTTTTCAGAATATCTAATCTGAGAAATTTCTGGAGGTAAAAGTCTCAAAATATTTCCTAAATATTCTAAAAATAGTGTAGTCAACGCAAGCATACAATCATCTCCCATAAGAATCTCACAATTTAAATAGCTGACAGATATTTATGAAACACCTGCTGGATTTTTTTTAGAGGTGTGTCAATTTCATCTAAACAACTCACTTTGTTTCAGTGTTAATGCATTCATATGATGGTTTTTGTTTACATAAATACATTTTCTATAGTTATAAATAGAGAATAACAACACATGCCTAATAGGTTAAAAAAAAAAACAACCTAACAAACTTTTCCTTTACTAAGGTAAAAAGAGAGGGAAATCTTTCAGAGGCAATTAGTAGAGTGGTTAAAAAAAAATGTAAAACAAAAAAAAAAAAAAAAAAAAGGAGAAGAAGAAGAAAGGGACAGTCTCCAAAGTGGTTAGACCAGGTTTAGTGAGAGAGACCATTTCTGAATTGAGTTGACTAACTCAAGTATGAGAAGGGGACCATTGTCTAATAAAATGGGGTTTTGTGGATGAGAGTATGAGCAAGTATAATTCTAGTTACGGCTAATGGAACTCTGTGTAAACCTGGAAAGTCTTCTTCTAGAACCACACACAGCACAAGTAGACTATTATTCCAAGTGAGGTTCAAGCTTTGAGTTTATGATCGTTTTTATTGGTTGTATGAGGTAGTCTTTATTTTGCTTTGATACTCTTTCTACATTTGAAAATCCTTCCTGATTTAGTAAGCATCCTGTCCATCTTCCATTTGCCCCTCCTCCATTGTCTACCCTTCTCTGCCCTGCTCTGGCCCCTGAAGGCTGATGCACTCACAATGGTCTCTTTTGGACACCTGACTTTCAGTTGAGTGCAACCAATGAGCAGCCCTGGGATGGGACTGGATGGTAGAAAGAGAATAAGTCAGGTTATTTATTTCCCCAGCACCCTCCCTGACAGGTAGTCATGGACTATCTGCATCCCTCTATCCAAGGCCACAGCTCCTGTCAGATAATATTTCCATACTGTTACCAACTTCTCATTATGGTAATTCTCCCCTCTCTTGCCCCTTCTGGCATTGGGTGGTAACCTATAGGACCTCTTACTAGTAGCCCCATAGGACATTAACACTGCCCATATCTTTATTGAACTCTTCACAAATTATCCAACTTGATTATACCATAAAATTTTTGCTGGAACCCTGACTGATATAGATGGATAATTTTAGTATGAGATGAGACTGAAGAGATAAGTAGGGGAACAATCATACTAATATGATCAGATGTACTTTTTAAAGAGATTTCTCTTGGTGTAATTTAAAAATATATTGTAAGAAAGCCAGAATGGGTGTGGGTAGATCAATTAGGACATTTTATCAACTGCCCAAGAGAGATTAATTGTGCTTGTCACAGATTAGATGAGGAGATAATGAAGATTACTCCCAGGTTTCCAGCTTGCATAACCAGATGATATAGTGGCTGTAACATGGAGAATGCTGGAAAGAACCAGGCTTTCCAAATCCAAGCAAGCGAGCACAGCAAGGAGTTCCTTTATTTTGATTCAGAATATATTTGGTAAGAGAAGCATTGGCCGTATCCAGGACAAGGGCAGGTAGCCAGCTGGATGTATGGGTTTGGAGCTCAGAAGAGAGGATTTAAAGATGTAAATTTGTGAGACGTGGGCATAGATCAGTTGGCCTAAGGGCAGAGTAAAGAGTGAAGAGAGGAGAGGGCTGGGAATGAGATTTGAGGAATCCATCATTTAATGACTGGCTAGAGGCAAAGCATGCAAACGAACTGAGAAGGAACAGCCAGAGAGAAAAGTGGAAATCCAGCTATTAAAATAGGTCTGTGTGTAATAAAAATACGTGACAGTCAGACTGGTAAGAGTTTTTAACATCCAGACCCATCTCACCTGGTGATGACAGCCTAGGGTGGCAAAGACTCTTCAGGTTTCTTTCAAACCTTGGAAAGCTATAGAGACAGTGTAGCTAAAGCAGGATTTAAGAATAGTGGCTCAGACTCAGATAGCCCAGATTTGCATCCTAGCTTCACCATCTATCAATTATGACCTCAGGCAAGTTGCTTCACCTGTTTCATGGTAAAATGGGGATAAATTATTTTTTCACCTTAAGGTTTTGTGAAAATTAGATAAAATAAATGTATTCAAAGTCTATAGCACAGTTCATGACACAGAGTAAATGTTGGACATCATTCTCATTTTTCACAGAAAAACATTAGGGAATAGGGACTTCCCTGGTTGTGCCGCGGTAAAGAATCCGCCTTACAATGCAGGCGACGAGGGTTTGATCCCTGGTCAGGGAACTAAGATCCCACATACTTCGGGGCAACTAAGCCCGTGCGCCACAGCTACTGAGATCACGCGCCTCGTCTAGAGAGCCTGCGTGCTGCAAACTGCAGAGCCCACGCACCCTGGAGCCTGCGCACCACAGCTAGAAAAGAGAAAAACCCACACACCACAACTAGAGAGAAGACCATGCGCCTTAACAAAGATCCCACGTGCCCCAACTAAGACATGACACAGGCAAAAATAAATTAAATAAATAAATAAAAATAAATGGTTTAAAAAAATTAGGGAATACCACTAGGAAAGCAAACAAAATAATAAGTAGAAGAAGCCACCGCCATGAGAAGCCCACGCACCACAAAGAAGAGTAGCCCCCGCTCACCGCAACTGTAGAAAGCCCGCACCCAGCAACAAAGACCCAACGCAGCCAAAAATAAATAAACAAAATAAATGTTTATGTAAGAAAAAGGAAAAAAGATGTTTACCGGAGTTGTTTTCCAGGAACTTGGGGTCAGCTGTGTCTAGTTTGAGCTTAACTGGTTAAGACTGGTTAGGACCACCGACCCTCCACGTGGTCAAGTGTGAGTGTCTGCTAGGTGGCTTGGCGACCTTTTTTTTTTTTTTTTTTTTTTCGGTTCGCGGGCCTCTCCCTGC